>NW_027183600.1:0-188802 GCF_041296385.1 Aphelocoma coerulescens
AGCAACAGAATTTCAAGGTGCAGCTGGGCCTTTCAGCCATTGCATCGATTTTCAAATGGCACCCGCAGCATCCGACGTGTGAAGAGCCCAGTGTGAAGCTCCTCAAAGACACTGCAGCAGTTGTCCCCCAGCAGACAGGACGTGTCTGTGCTGAGTCACCAGAAAAGAGAGCTAAGCCCGGAGTCATTCGTGCATGGGCAAGCAGAGTTGGTTTCCAGAAGAGTTGCATGCACTCGTTTCCCTCTCCCACTCAGTACTTGCTCTCCTCTTTCAAGCTGGCTCCTGCCTTTAACTGGAGCTTTTGACAGAGAAGGGAATGACTGCATCTCATTTTCTTTGGGATGTGGCTATCCAAATGTCTGCAAGGAATCTTACAGGGAGCATGGAGCCTGGGCAAACATCTGTGAGGCTGCAGCTTTTGACTGCTTGAAACGGGCCTTCTTTGGGCTCGGCACCTGCAGGCCACCGCAGAGCGGTAGCCGCAGGCTGCTGCCAGAGCTGCAACACAACAAAACTGTGGCAGCCCGAGAATCAGCGCGCAGCTCTTCTGCATGTTGTCCGACGTTAAGGTGCCAAAGAAAGAGCAAGCAGGAAGAGAGGAGCTTTGTGTCAGGAGACAAGCCAACACCTCCCTGCCAGAAAGGGAGGTCAGGCTCCAAAGTGAGTCCAAGCAAAGGTCAGCATGCACCTACGTGCTCAAGAGGCAACTGCGCACTGCAGTACTCCTGGAAACTGATTTCCTTGGCTTCTTTTGTCCCCTAAATGTCATCAAAGCAGTTAGGGCTTTCAGAAGCAACAAAGATGCCAGCAGGAACAAGCACACTTGCTTTTAGTCAAAGCCTTGGGGAGGAAAAGCCACGTTTGCTTGGATTTCTTGGGGGCCTGCTGGATCGGTGCATTTTCGGAGTTACCCCGGGATGCCTTGAGCACTGGCTTATGGACGGTAAGGATTTTTTCTCCTGCTTTATGACTGAGGAGATCTTCCCAGGCTTTTCTTTTGCGTCAGCTGTACAGAAGATTTCGGTTGCCGGGCGTAACTACGCCAACAGAGCCAGAGCGGCTGCTATTGTGACGTCAAGGGAGCCGGGCCGCATCACAGTGCTGTCAGCGCGACGTTGTCCCGGCGCGCGCGAGGCCTCCTTGTCCAGAGCAGCTCTTTGGCTCGCTCGCTGCAGGAGGACCCTCGTGACTGAGGCGTTCTCAGCAGACGGCCTGCACCCCGAGAGGAGTCTTGGTTTTTCCCCCGGGTGGCATTCAGTGTGCAAACCCGCACAGCACTGCTAGAATGATCGGGCAAGTCTGTGCCGCGGTTTGCACGGTTTTTTCTGTGGCGTATTCCGGCTACTTCCTGACCCACCTGACTCGTAAGTAAAGGTTTATCCTGGGGGTAGCCATCACACGGCTTTTGCTTCACTTTGCTCTTGATGCTCGTTTGTAGTGATGAAGCAGATTTGGGAGCAAAAGTGCCATTAAGGTGCCGCTCCTTTGCTAAAGCTCCTGCCAACAGCATCAGCTAAAAAGGGGGTGTCTGCACTCGCTGGCGGCTGGAGAGTATTTGCAACGTAACCTGCAGGGGTTGCGTTCCCTCCACGGGAGAGCGCGTGGCATTGGACACTGTCATTTCCTCAGCTTGCTGCTTCAGCCGAGACAACTGCAAATTGCAGGCTGGCAGGGAGCCTCACAAGTACTTCTAAAACTTGCCCAGGAGTGAGGGAAAGCACTTTCTTGCTCCAAATCCTGCCATTAGAGGCCTTGGCTCTCTGCTATGACCCTTGACAGTGTGCCAAGAGAGCAATTCCCTTGGCAATGAAGTGCAAGCTCCTAACCGCTTAGGCTTTGCTCCTGAACCCAGGAGCTGTTCCTGGGCTGCTTTAGAAGAGAACCGCCACAGCTATGGGGCCCTTTGTGGAAGCTTTCCTGGGGGATCATTTGCAGCAAATGGATGGGAATTAGTGCATGCAATTTATTTAAAAAACAAACAAACAAACAAAAACCAAATTAAAAACAACCCAACAACAACAACAACAACAAAAAACCAGAAAAGAAAGGTTGCAGAAAAGAGAAGAGGAAAAAGCTGCTTGAGCTGTTGGGCAGAACAGAAGCTCTGACTTAAAGGCCACTTGGCATTTCTGTGATCGTGTTTCTGTTTCTTCAGCGACAAAAGTAGAGAGAGCCTAGTATAGTGTCCTTGTTGTTCTCTTGCTTGCAGTGGGAAAATCTTGTGTTGCTCCTGGAGGGATGTTGGGAAAGGAAAATGCTCTCTGTTGGGACTGACTTGTCCTGTGGGACTCCCCAGCACAGGCACTTTTCTAACGGCATCTGGTTCCTTTTGCCTTGCTCTCTGCAGGTCACCTCACACGCGGATGGAGACAAGCCCGTCCTTTGGTGAGTGGCAAAGGAACCTCTGACCTTGCTGGCATGTAAGAATTGTGCGGCAAGCTGTGAGCTTGGCCTGTTGTGGTAGAGTGTAGAGTGCCAGCCTGGGAGGCGGAAAGAAAGGCCAAGTCGGTGTTGGCATCAGCAGCAGCAAAGGGAGCACTGGCTCTTTCCTAATTTTCCATTGAAGAGCCTTTCAAGAGATGAAAGGCAAGTGTGGCAGGCCAAAGGTGTCTTGCTGATTCTAGCCAGGGTGGAGGATCAAATGCACAGCAAGACGGAGCACCACCTAATTTGCCCACCTTAAGAGGGTGAATTTCACGACTCAGAATCCCACTTTGATCAAAGTTTCTGATTTCCCCTTAGTCTGGGTGAAAAGAAAGCAGCTTACGGAGCTGACAAGAAAGCAGCTCCTAAAGGACTGGCTGCTCCCTGTCCCTCTCACTGCTGTCTGTCTGCAGGGCTCACCAGCAGGGTCAGCAGCTCCTCTGGCTCCCTCTCTTGCTGAGGAAGATGCGGAAGAGGAGCCAAATGACAAGAAGCCTCCAGCTGGTGTCCATCCACGGCCTGAACGTGCAGAGCCAGTAAGTGGCGCCTGTGGTTGGCACTGCCTTTGGTGGAGGGCCGAGCTTCAAGTTTCTGACGAGCCAGCCCTTGCCGCTCGTGCCTGAAGATGCTGGGGGCTGTGTGCCTGCCATGACGTAGTGCTGCTTCAGCCAGGCCAGGCACCCCTGGCAAATGGCTTCTGAACTTTCCCATTTGAGCGCCATTTTGCTGGGACGCTGAGAGGGCCTGAGAATGTCTTTGGGATCAGACGAGAGGCAGCATTGTGCCTTTCAATTGTTGCCAGCGTAGAAGTGAGCCCCTCGGTGCACGGTGTCCGTGCAGGCTCCCCGTGGTCAGTGGACAGAGACGGTCCAAAGACTCAGTTGAGAGCCTTGCAGGATACTTAGGAGACACTGGCCCCTGGGAGGGACCAATTAGCTTCAGGCACAACGTAGAGCAGACTGGCCTTCTGGTCAGACGCTACCATGCCCACTCGAGGGTGACTTCATTGCCCAGGGGAACACAGCAGGAGGAAAGCAACAAGGCTCTGGGGCCCTGCTCCCACCTCTTGCTGGATCTTTGCAAGCTCGTCAATACCTTGTTGCAGTGGTCTTGCAGAAAATCGATAAAATGTAGCATGAACCTGGCCATGTGCTGCTGTATCACAGCAGCCTTTGGGCTTTGCCCGTTGCCTTTGAGAAGGGGACATGCAAAACCCCCCCAGCCAAAGAGGCCTGGCGGTGGCTGACAGCCTTCCTTTTGCCGTGTGCTCTGCAGGGCATCTGTGCCAGCCGCCTTTCTGACGGGCAATCCTTTCTTGTCCCAGCTCTCTCTTGACGCGCGCTCTGCCGTCCAACGTGCCGCTTCACCGGCGCGCTCTGCAGCAGCCAGCACTCCCCCACGTGCCAGCACTTCGTCCAGCAGCCCAGCCCAGCAGCCGGAGATGAGAGAGGAGCAGAGCCTGAAGAGACTGAGTACGTCTGGTGTATTTCTGGTCTGCCAGAGCGGTGTGTTTTCTGCGGGTCTCTGAAGTTCCTCCTCGCTTTAGTGTCACAGAGGCATTTAGGCCTCCCTCCAAGAACCTGTTGCTGTGCTTTGAGGCAGCAAGAGAGCGCTCGGCGTGTTCCCGCTGCCTCTGAGGGCAGCTGGCACTGGCTTGACTTTTCCTGGGCTGCCCTCTGTGCCAAAGACAAAAGCAGAGATTGTTTCTGTTGAGCAGAAGGCTGGCACCTAGCGGGTGACTGGGCCCCAGGGAGCTCTCGGGCCCCAGCTCTTCTCTGGCTGCCCTTTTTACGACTGTTCTCGCTCCTCCTCTCACTGCTGCACACTGTTCTCCTAAGTGGCCCTGCCGGTGACGGCAGGTGCCACTGCAGAGGCCGCGGAGGCCCTTCCTTAACTCGGAGGGCCCAGTTCCTAAAGGCCCTTCGTTCTGGCTTATCACATGAGCTGCTGTGCTTGAGAGCCGTGAAGTCCTTCTTGGAAAGGCCAGCTGCTGAAAGGCGGAGAAGATGGCCCTCCCGCTCGCTGTTCTCAGCGGCTGGAAGCCAAGTGACTGCAATGGGCACAGAGCTCCCGACAGTGGGGCTGCATCTTGGATCGTCTGGGGAGCGGCATCTCCCTTTGAAAGTGAGCACCTTGCACTGCTTTTGTCTTTCAGGGAGCATTGTGAGTCTGGGCGAGCCGAGGAGGAAATACTCGGCGTTTGAAGAACTCGGACGAGGGTAAGTCTGACGCCTGCTCCTTACGCAAAACCACGGGCCCGGTCATTTGGCCGGTGCAGCGTCAAGCGTGAAGTCAGGCAAGCTGCGAACACGGTCAGACTCCGGCTTTACCTTCCTGCCACCTCTCAGGACTGCTCAGTCAGAGCAGTCAGAAGGCATCATCAAAGACAACCTGGTGCTGGCAAGGTCTGCCTTGCTTGCAGCAAGGAGCAGGGCCTGGAAGATGTCCCGCCCCTGCCGGCCTACCAGAGCACCTTGTCACCCGAGAGCTGGCAGATAACACTTCTCAAAGGCAGAGTTTTCCAAGTTCTTCTCCAGTTTTTCCAAAGGGTCCCCCTTAGGCTGGGAACGGAAGCAATCGGGCGTGTGCCTTGGAGATTTGTAGCAGCCCTTGGTGTTCACACTGGGCCTCAGTTTTCTCCTGGACACCCTGCGTGGCAGAGGGCTGCTGGGCTCTTGTGCTATTGGCGGGGGAGGCGCTGCAGCCAGGCGTTTTCCAAATGCTCCAGGCAGCCTGGGGAGATCTCCCGCCTAGGCTGGCTTTCACCGCCAGGGACTAAAGGGCTTTTTCTGCTGCCGTTTTCTTTCTAGGGGTTTTGGAGCTGTTTATAAAGCCCTCGACGCCAGCACAGGACAACAGGTAAAGTGTCAATGCCCCCAGCAGATTTTGCAGCTCTGGAGCGCTTTCGCCGCGGCTGCGAGCCTTGGCTGGAGCTTTGGGTGGCCGCTCCATCTCTGCGGCAGAGGCTGCTCCTCTGAAGCACAGCCTAGGCTCAGCAGCCTGCAGACGGCATTTGGGACGGGCTTCGGTCCTTCTCCTAAGCTCTGCCCTTTGGCACAGCTGGGCTGCGTCATTGCACAAGCACTCGCTGCGTGTTCCTGGGGATCTCGTGCGACGAGCGGCTTCTCAAGTCAACGGTCTCTCAATGTCCTTTTAGGTGGCCATCAAGAAAATGGCTCTTCAAGAGGAGATGTCCGAGGAGCTGGCTGTCAATGAAATCGTGGCCATGAGGGACAGTAGGAACCCCAATATTGTGTCCTACTTAGACAGGTGGGGCTATTCTCATGTCAGTGTTCCTTTAGGATACTGCAAGCCCAAAGTGGCAAACCCCTTTGGTCACTGGCAGAAAATGGAGCTGTTTAGGATTTCTCTCCTCCAGTGCGTGGGAGGAGGTTGCACTTGGTCTGCAAGAATCTCCTCTGGCAAATGCAGCTTGGAGAGCACTTCCAGAAAGCTGGGTCAGCCCCTCGGGTGACTGGGCTGTGCCCAGGTCCTCTCTCTCCATGCCGGGCTTTTCTTCTTTCAGCTACCTGGTCGATGGAGAGCTCTGGCTGGCGATGGAGTTCATGGACGGCGGCACGTTGTATGATGTAGTCGGGGCAGTGTACCTCGAGGAAGGACAGATAGGCGCTGTCTGTCGGGAGGTGAGGGATGCCGCTTGTGCTTCCCCTGGCCTGTTGGCCCTTGTCAACTGGTGGTTAAGAACAGCAGAGATTTCTTGCTCACGGCCTTGCTTTGCTGTTGCTGTCACGACACGCAGAAGAAAGAACATCTGAAGCCAACTGCCTGCCAGTGTCCCCGCACTTCCTAGGCTCCGTTCTCGCACTCTTACGTGCTGCCGTTGTGCTGGGGCGCTCGCGCTCGCTGGCTCGCTGGCTCGCTCGCTGTGTCGCACTTGTTTCCTCTTGCCAGCTTTGCCTCTCAACGTTTGCCTGGAGCCTGTCTGTGTGTCCTGCATTCCTTGCCGCTCCAAGCCTGAACGCTGGTGGCAGAATTTCAAGCTAAGGGCAAAGGAGATGTCCTCAGCTTCAAAGGATAGCATTGCAGCCCAGATGGCGTTGGATTCTGGAACAGGTCTAACGTGCTGCTTCCTCCTCTGCTGCCACAAGGCTACCAAGAAAATCTTTGCCATGCCGCCCCCCAGCCAAAGGGCACGCGCTACGTACCGAAGGGAGGAGGGGCTTTTGGAAGCTCAGATGTGCCTTTGCTTGGAAAGATAGAACACGCGTAAGAGTGTTGAAGCAGCAAGCTCTTCCTCTTGACAGCACTAGGATGCTGCGCCCTGGCTCCCAATTCCCTGAGAAAGCTGTCACTCTCGTCCAGCCCGTTCCTTTCTTGCGGGATGAAATCAGGTCCTGAACCTTCACCCTTCCCTTTCTCCTCTCTCTCTCAGTGCCTGCAAGGACTGCATTTCCTTCATTCCCGCCGAGTCATCCACAGAGACGTCAAAAGCTGCAACATTCTTGTGAGCACGGACGGATCTGTCAAACTGGGTGGGTATCCTTGGTCCGGCGCAGCGTTCCCGGGATGCGCTCTGGGGCTGCTCTGGGGTAACTGCCAGTTCTCCAGAAGCACTGCTTGGCCAGTGCGCCAAACCTGAGGGCGTTTTTGAAGAGGCCAATGCCTTGTTTCCCTGGCTACAGCCCCGCGGAAGCAGAGCACTGCTGCTTTTCCAGCTAGATTCACCGTGGCCTTGTCAGGCTTTGAGCGGGCAATTCTTTGGCTGGGTTTGCCAGTTGTAGCTGGCTTTGACAGGGTTTGTTTTTCTCCGCAGCTGACTTTGGCCTCTGTGCTCAGCTCACCCCTGAGCACGACAAGTGCAGCTCCAGCGTCGGCACTCCCAGCTGGATGGCGCCAGAAGTCGTGAGAGGAGAAGCCTACGGCCCCAAAGTGGACATCTGGTCACTGGGGATCGTGGGGCTGGAAATGGTGGAAGGGGAAGCTCCTTACCAGAGGGAACCCCGTCTCAGGGTAAGGTGCAGCTTCAAAGTGTGGCTCTGTGCAGAGAGAGCTGTTGTGGCTAGGAAAGGAGCAGGTAGAGTGTCCGCTTCCCTTTTTGGTAGGTTTTTGAACTGATAGAAAGGAACGGGGCCCCAAAACTGCAAAACCCCAGGCACCACTCGGCTCTCCTGCGCGACTTTCTCCGCTGCTGCCTGCAGACAGACGAGGACAGGCGCTGGTCTGCCCAGGAACTCCTGAAGGTAAGAAAAAGCAAAGCGGCAAAAAGCCCTGCGAGCTGTGGACACCTGCATGAAGGGCCGAAGAGGACTGTGGGCCACGTGGGCCTGGGCGAGACAGGTCCGGGAGCGGAAGGCGGAGGGGCAGATGGTGCCCTCGGTCCTCTTTGCGCGTCTTCCTGGTAGCAGAGGAGCCCTGCTTGAGCCTGTTGGACGTGATCTTGGGAAGTCATGGTTCCTTTTGGTTGTGTTTTTCCTTTGGGCAGCATCCATTTGTGACCTCAGGCGATCCTGCCTCCAGCCTGGCTGCTCTGATCATCTCAGCCAAGCAAGTGCAGGAAGATTGGAGAGGAGACGCTTGCGCCTGAGGAGGCCTTGGTGCCCCGCCAGCCCAGAGGAGTGAAGAGGGGATGTACCGTATTTAAGAGAAGATTCGGCCATCCCCTGAGTTTTATAATTTAGCTGTTCCATAGTTAGGAAGTTTATGGTTTTGAGATTTTCTTAGCTTAGCTGGTTTTCGTTAGGACTCCAGTCCCCAGAAAGTTTCATTAAAGGAGCATTGTTTAGCTAAGAGTAGAGTATTGCTGATGTAGGGAAGCTGAGAACTATCCTGGAGCTAGAAATGGACCAATCGTCATCCTGATGATTAAGCTATGAAAGAAAAAGCTGGGACTCAGCAGAACTGGACCAGGCATGAGCTGTCAGCCTGAACAGGTCACCAGGAGGACAGAATGATGAAGATGAAGATGAAGATGAAGATGAAGATGAAGATGAAGATGAAGATGAAGAAGTAGCTGGAAGACCCTTGGTTTCAGCCCTTGGTTTCAGCAGGACTGGCAATAAAAGGCTGTAAAACCTTCAGAACCCTGGAAGATTCCCTTCCTTGCCACACTGGGCCTAAGCTGGACAGCGCCTTCGAAGCCGTGCGCTCTGGACGGGCTGTCCTGTTCATGGCTTTGCGCTGCTTCCCAGCGGCCCAAGGCTCTCCCCCCTCACAGAGGGGCCCTGCCCCGCCCCACGCGCCCCGTGGCCGCTCCCGCTCCGCCCGCCCTGCGGAGATGTTGCCCCCCCACCCGCCCCCCGTGCCCTGGCATCCCCCAGCGCCAGCCGCCCCTCAGGGAGGGGCAGGAGGAGGGAGCAGGCCCCGCTTGTTCCCCTTTCCTGGCGGTCACGTGGCATCCAAGAGCCAAGGAGGGCTGAAATGGCACGTCCCCCAAACGCTTCCCTCTCTGGTCCTTTTGGGGCACTAACGCGCTCTGCTCAAGGGAGTCCGAGGGCCTACGCTCGGCTTTCCCTGCTAAGGCCTCATTCTTCCTTCTGTAAGCTCTACAACTGGCTGGTTGACGTTAGCTCTCTAGGAGATGGGGAAAACGAGACGCTTTCAAATTGGGGGAATTACCCTGGTAAATTACTGCAGTTTTTCAGCAACAGAATTTCAAGGTGCAGCTGGGCCTTTCAGCCATTGCATCGATTTTCAAATGGCACCCGCAGCATCCGACGTGTGAAGAGCCCAGTGTGAAGCTCCTCAAAGACACTGCAGCAGTTGTCCCCCAGCAGACAGGACGTGTCTGTGCTGAGTCACCAGAAAAGAGAGCTAAGCCCGGAGTCATTCGTGCATGGGCAAGCAGAGTTGGTTTCCAGAGGAGTTGCATGCACTCGTTTCCCTCTCCCACTCAGTACTTGCTCTCCTCTTTCAAGCTGGCTCCTGCCTTTAACTGGAGCTTTTGACAGAGAAGGGAATGACTGCATCTCATTTTCTTTGGGATGTGGCTATCCAAATGTCTGCAAGGAATCTTACAGGGAGCATGGAGCCTGGGCAAACATCTGTGAGGCTGCAGCTTTTGACTGCTTGAAACGGGCCTTCTTTGGGCTCGGCACCTGCAGGCCACCGCAGAGCGGTAGCCGCAGGCTGCTGCCAGAGCTGCAACACAACAAAACTGTGGCAGCCCGAGAATCAGCGCGCAGCTCTTCTGCATGTTGTCCGACGTTAAGGTGCCAAAGAAAGAGCAAGCAGGAAGAGAGGAGCTTTGTGTCAGGAGACAAGCCAACACCTCCCTGCCAGAAAGGGAGGTCAGGCTCCAAAGTGAGTCCGAGCAAAGGTCAGCATGCACCTACGTGCTCAAGAAGCAACTGCGCACTGCAGTACTCCTGGAAACTGATTTCCTTGGCTTCTTTTGTCCCCTAAATGTCATCAAAGCAGTTAGGGCTTTCAGAAGCAACAAAGATGCCAGCAGGAACAAGCACACTTGCTTTTAGTCAAAGCCTTGGGGAGGAAAAGCCACGTTTGCTTGGATTTCTTGGGGGCCTGCTGGATCGGTGCATTTTCGGAGTTACCCCGGGATGCCTTGAGCACTGGCTTATGGACGGTAAGGATTTTTTCTCCTGCTTTATGACTGAGGAGATCTTCCCAGGCTTTTCTTTTGCGTCAGCTGTACAGAAGATTTCGGTTGCCGGGCGTAACTACGCCAACAGAGCCAGAGCGGCTGCTATTGTGACGTCAAGGGAGCCGGGCCGCATCACAGTGCTGTCAGCGCGACGTTGTCCCGGCGCGCGCGAGGCCTCCTTGTCCAGAGCAGCTCTTTGGCTCGCTCGCTGCAGGAGGACCCTCGTGACTGAGGCGTTCTCAGCAGACGGCCTGCACCCCGAGAGGAGTCTTGGTTTTTCCCCCGGGTGGCATTCAGTGTGCAAACCCGCACAGCACTGCTAGAATGATCGGGCAAGTCTGTGCCGCGGTTTGCACGGTTTTTTCTGTGGCGTATTCCGGCTACTTCCTGACCCACCTGACTCGTAAGTAAAGGTTTATCCTGGGGGTAGCCATCACACGGCTTTTGCTTCACTTTGCTCTTGATGCTCGTTTGTAGTGATGAAGCAGATTTGGGAGCAAAAGTGCCATTAAGGTGCCGCTCCTTTGCTAAAGCTCCTGCCAACAGCATCAGCTAAAAAGGGGGTGTCTGCACTCGCTGGCAGCTGGAGAGTATTTGCAACGTAACCTGCAGGGGTTGCGTTCCCTCCACGGGAGAGCGCGTGGCATTGGACACTGTCATTTCCTCAGCTTGCTGCTTCAGCCGAGACAACCTGCAAATTGCAGGCTGGCAGGGAGCCTCACAAGTACTTCTAAAACTTGCCCAGGAGTGAGGGAAAGCACTTTCTTGCTCCAAATCCTGCCATTAGAGGCCTTGGCTCTCTGCTGTGACCCTTGACGGTGTGCCAAGAGAGCAATTCCCTTGGCAATGAAGTGCAAGCTCCTAACCGCTTAGGCTTTGCTCCTGAACCCAGGAGCTGTTCCTGGGCTGCTTTAGAAGAGAACCGCCACAGCTATGGGGCCCTTTGTGGAAGCTTTCCTGGGGGATCATTTGCAGCAAATGGATGGGAATTAGTGCATGCAATTTATTAAAACAAACAAACAAACAAAAAAATAGTGGTGGGAAAGCCTACTCCTATTAAGGAGCCTTTAGAAATATTTTTTTGCTTTTGGACCAGCCAAAAGCCAGCCTAGCACTGTAAGTCCTTTTTCTCTACCTGAGCTCTAGTGCTGTTTCAGCCAGAAGATCTAAAATCCCTGCGCTCCTGGGGCATACCATCTATCGAGCCATAGGATCCCAAATTTTTATATTTTGCTAATTTTTGTAATTTTTCAATTTTTCCATTTTTAATAAATTATTTTAATTTTTAACTAAGAGTTGTCTCATTTCTCACACACAGCGTGGTCCCAGTGGCTCCCAGTCACACCCAGTATGGTTGCTTTCACTCTCAGTAAGAGTCCAATGTGGCTCCAGTCACTTCCAGTATGAACCCAGTCACTCCCTGTATGATAGCATTTGCCCCCACTGTGGTCCCAGTTGCTCCCAGTGTCTTGGTTTGAAAGACAGGTGTCTGCCAAGGAAGGCAGGAGTCTCTCCTGAAATGGAAGGAAAAAAAATTGCAACCCCCTTCCCTCTGAATTATTATAATTTTGAAATTAAGGAGCTTTATAGGCAAAGATATGAGGAACAGGAATAACAGTTCTTTACTAATATATATCTATATGTGTATAACCAGTCAAACAAACAGCAATAGCTATGGCAGTAACAGCAAACAATCACAAACCCAGTCCCAGCCTTCTTGGCTGTCAGGCTGTTTCCCCTTGGGTGCAGTTCTGCTCTCAGCCAGCAGTGGCGCTGGCGGCTCCTGGTGAGCAGGGCAGGTGCGATGGTTCCCCCACGGCTGCAGGGGGCGCTCCGGAGCGAGCTCGGGGAGCACGCGGCACTGACGGCCTGGGATCCCGGGAAGGGATGGAACAAAGATTTCAAAAACCCCCTGGGCAGCCGATCCCGATGTCCAGCCGGACCCTCGGGAACAGCAGGCTGGAATGGCAGGCTGGAACGGCAGGCTGGAACAGCAGGGATGAGCACAAATCCTGCATGGCAGACAAGATGTATCAAAGTTCCGGAGCTGCGGTGGGAACCCCCGGAGGTCTCGGCAGGCAGGGAGAGCCGGGCTACAGAGCAGCGAAGGCTTGAAGCAATGGCAGCGGCAGGGCGGCCGCAGCCTGGCTCCCAGCGGGGCAGGGAAGGCGGGCTTGGGAATCCCGGGGTCTCTCCGGTAGAAGGAAAGCAGCCGAAGAAGCAGCCTCTCTCTCCGTCATCCAAAACGCCAGGGACTGACTGCCCACACAGCCAGGTGAAAAAAAGAGTAGCAAGATGCACCCCACCCCTATGGCCAGGTTTTCTGTTTTTCTTAAGCACCCAGTAATTTGTCCCCGTGGCAACATGGATGGGGAAAATTCCTTTAACAGAAGAAAACCCCAGGAGAACTCCCAAAACCCCAACATTCTGTTACAAGCTTCCTGCAGATTGTTCCATCTCTGCTCTCCATATGGAAAGATACAAAGATCCCTTTTGGTTCACACAGTTAAATGTCTGATGGGTCACACGGTGATACCTGTACAGATACACATCTGGAGAGAAAGCCAAACATCCATCGAACTCTCTCAACACCCACAGAGCCTGAACCAAACTCTACAAGGCCACGCAGCTTTACACAGAAATTCATACATCGATAAAACTGTACAACGGGATGCAGGTTTACACAGAAATTGATACACAGGAAAACACAACAATCTGTGCTGTGTGAATACACTGACTTCTGTATAAAAATGGCTCCACATGGCGGGAACCGATACAGAACTGTGCGATTACCAAAGGACCCATCGACACTTCCATACCCTTGGAACTAAAGACACAGGACTGTAGAGCTCTCCAACTCTGTACATTCCTGTCTGGGGGTGAGTTTATGATGTGTATCCCCTATCGCTGCTCTCTGCCCAGAAATCAATCCTGTGCCTTTCTGTGCCTTTAAACTGAGCCCGACGGGGGAGAGAGAAAAAACCGAGCAAACTTTTCAAAGCAGTTGTTCAAGGACACAGACACACACGCCTCTGTGTTCTGCTGCAGCAGCGAGAAGAGCGGAGGGAGCGCCCTGCTTGCTTTCCAGTCCGCTTTCGGCTCCTTTTCTCCAGAGGGAGATGGAGAGTTGAAGTTTGTTTTCCTGGGACTTGGGCTTTTTCCCTTCTTCACTTCTGGACTGTTTCAACATCAGAACACACCGGGAGAATTTTCCACCGAGGCCCTGGAGGACACCAACCCAGCTCCAAGGAGGAGGAGAGAGAGCACACCTACAGAAGGACTCTGAAATCTTCCCAGGTTTCTCTCCACAGCGAGAGGTTTTAGTATTCAGCATTATTATCCTTTTCCTGTGTGTTTGTTAAATAAATAGGTTCTCTTTCACTTTCCTCAGAGGAAAATATTTTTTTCCCAGACCTGGTGGGAGAGGGCTGGTTGTAACCTGCCTTCTGTCAGAGGATATTTTCCTGCAAATTTGTCCAAAGCAGCACACTAAAATAAGTCAGTATTTATTTTGAGGGAAAATGATTTCTAATGGCATTTTGAGGGTCAACAAATACAAAGATAATAATAAGGATAAATACAAAGAAATACAGAGAAAATACAAAGAGGTGAAAGAGGACAGGAGCTCACTGGACAGGTCCTTGGCAGCGCCCGGGCAGACCCTGCATGAATTTGGCTGCCTGAATGCAGCTCTTGCCTGGGCACCAGGGGTGGCCCCCTCTGCGTGTCTCTCCCAGCACCACAGGGATGCTCCTACCCCTTCCCTGGTGCCCCAGGGTTCTGCAAGTGCCTTCTGGGGCCACCCAGACACCTCCCTGGGCCTCTGGAGGCCCCATGGCATGGTGCAGACAGGGACTGAATCAAAGTTGCCTTGGAAGATGGAGGCAGGAGAATATTGCCCACGATCTTCTTTCCAGCTGCCCCACACTCCTGCAAATCCTGCTGGGACACTCAGGCTCTCCATTCCGGGGCTCTGGAGCTCCCATGCAAACCCATCCATCACTGTGTCCCCTCTCACGTGGATATCAAGAAAATGACACAGCAATATCTAGAAAATGTGAACTTGATTGATTTGACTGCTCTAAAATTCTACAACTCGAGGGTGACTGGAAGACTATGAGGTGACAATCTTATGCCTCCAAAAAGGGTCAACAGTTTGGAACTGGAACCCTCAGGGAAACTTCAGCTTCTGGGGGAAAAGGTGCCCTTCCTCCTCTCTCCCTTTGCTTTATACATCTGAGCTGGAGTCATATGGTTGGAACATCCCCTTGGCTGATTTGGGTCCGCTGGTCTGGCTGTGTCCCCTGCCAGGATCCTGCCCACTCCCATCCCCTCTGATGGGGGAAGGAATGGCAGAGGGACAGCGCTGCTGGGCAGTAGCCAGAACACCGCTCTATTATCAGCACCCGTCCAGCTACCAATGCAAAGCACAGCCCTGGAAGGCCCATGAACTTTCCCTCAGGCAGACCCAACACACGGGACTTGAGCTGCCAGCGGCCCAGGTCACCCTCTGCCAGCCCCGCTCCTTGGACCTTGTGTCCCCACAAGCAGACACAAAGTGTTTCTGCTGCTCCTCCTCCTGCGCAAATCCACAGAGAGCTGGGATTTTTCCAAGTCTCGTGTCTCCATTGTGCCGTATTCCCAAAGAAGCAGCAGCCCCTCCTGATGAACACGGAGAGTTGCACGGATGCTTGTCAGCTCCACTGCCTGCCTAGAAATCTGGAAACTGCTTCTAAATGCTGCTCCCTTCAGCTCTTGGGCACCGACTGACACAGAGCTGGGAAAAAAATGCCCTGGCTGCTGGCTGACAAGGTGAGTTCCGCCAGAGTCAGAGCTCTGTGGGAAATCTCTATCCATGCCTCTCCTTTGAATAGACCCTGACAGGGGGTGCGCAGGAATGTGTCCTGTATGGAAAGGAAGGAGTGTGCAAGCACCGTGACTGACACTTTCCCTCTCCATGTGCGTTCCACAGCTATGGGTACACAGACGTGATGGAAAGCCTGGTACAGCCAGAGCCTTCTGTCCCTGCAGAAGGGAGCGCGGGGGGTGGGGGCGGTTGGTGGGCAGCGAGTCCCGGACAGCGGGCGAGATCCGGCTCCACAGCTGCCAGGCCCTGCTAAGGCTTAATGCCGCCTCCTCGGTAACAGGAAAGGCCTTCAGCCTCGTCCCTGCCAAGAGGGGCGGTGCTGGCCTGGCCGCACAGCTCGTTTTCCCCACAGGTTGCAGGAGATGAGATCACAACGCTTGCAAACACCGACTGCGAGCCACAGCTCTGGGTGCTCACCATGAACCTCAGCTCTGCGAGCGCTGTCTGCCCCAGGCTCCAGGGGATGCACTGGGAGCCCGGCTGGGCTCTGCCCTGGGGCCATCCTCCAGGGACAGCTGCAAACAGGGAGCATTTGGTTGCCACAAAGAGCCAAGCCATGGCTGCAGGGAGCTGCTCCGGCTGTGGCCTGCACTGTTGTGTGCTGTGCTCTGGGGCTGCTGCTCCCCACAGAGGGGACTGCACTGGGGTGCCAGAGGAGACAGAGAAGCTCCAGCTTAAGCCTAACTGGGCTGGGTGGCTGGGCTGGGAAGGGTGGCGAGGGTCAAGGGCATTCACAGAGCTCATCCTGCTTTGTGAAGAATGAGGAAAAGGAAGTGGGAAGCCAGCAGTGAGCAGAGCTGAGGCCTGGAGAGCAGCTCTGAATGACCCCCAAATCTCACCAGACCTTTGAGACATTGCTGTTCTTCAGCCAGTGACAACACGAGTCCCTAAACCTGGGGCTCATTCTTCCTCATGGCCAGGGCCATCAAGGAAGGCTACAGTGCAATGGGGACTGCGGTGAGCTGGGAACTCACTGGGGGAAAGAGGGAGCACTTGTGGAGCAAAAGGCAGGTGGGGGAGAGAACTGTTCAGAGAAGGGCTGGGCTTCAGCTTGAGCAAGCTGAAAAATGGCATTGGGGGTCATCCCAGACTGATTTCATTTCAGAAGTTACTGAACAAGTTTGTTATTGGGGGGGTGTCATATTTTCCCCCGGAGGTGCACACTCTGCAAACTTGAGCTGCACTGCCGAGCTACTCAAGCACGTCTCTGCTGCAGGTCACGGCGTTTCTTCTTTGGCTTCTCGTGGCCCCGGGGCTGAGCCGCAGCAGAGCCTTGGTGGAGCCCAGAGCAGCCTCAGCATCCACAGAGCCCGGCTGCAAGGAGAGAAAGCAGAAAGCACCCGTCAGCTGAAGGCTCCCGTCCCCCTTGTCCCAGCCGCCCGCGGTGCCCAGGCCGTGCTGGCCGCGCTCAGGGCGCTGCCCAAAGCTGCCCAGCATTGCTGCCTCTGGCAGGAGAGCAGGAGGGCAGGACACGTGCCCAGCCTGCAGCCGGCCGTGGCACAGCCACCTCCTCAGCAGCTGCCCAGAGCAGGATGCCGCTGTGCTCGCTGCCGTCTCCCAAAAGCCCTTATCCCAGCCGTGCCAAGAGGACGGGCACCCACCTCACGCCTCCCGCCGCCAGAAGAAAAGCTGCTCCCAAACGGTGTCCTCAGCCCTTCTCCAAGGGCATGTCCCATCCATGCCACAGCTGCTCCCAAGCACTTTGCCATCCGGACCAGACAGCACCTAGAATGCTTCCTTTGGAAAAACAAACCATAAATCAATGAAAAGAGATTACAGACAAAAAGGGAAAACAAGGAAAAAGGTAAAAAATCTTCTCCCTGCTGGGCCTTGAGGAAGGTCCAAGCCTGCCATGCGAGGGAAAACCCCACCCACGGGCCAGGGCAGCCCACGCTTTCTGCCTTCCCCCTGCACTGCCCCCAAAAGTCATGCTGAGCCCAAAGCAAACAAGGGCACTGGAGCAGCCCAAGCCCTTCCTTGCCTGCAGAGCAAAGCAGCCCATGCACAGCTTCTGGTGTCCAACCTCTGCTCCCACCATGGGGCTTTGTTTGTGTCGGGCTGGCTGCCCCAGCCCCAGCCCCAGCGCGGGCCACGGTGGGTGCTGGGGGCTGTTGGCAGGGCCAGGAGCAGACTCCCAGTTCAAAACCAGCCCAGCCCATCCCCCCAGCCCTGCCAAAAAGCAGCTTGGCAGCCGACTGAAGAATTGGTTGCATCCGCCCCAGCAAAGGGGGAAACCTTTGCTTCCCGGCCAGGCTGTGCAATGCACAAATCTGGGAGCATCCCCCTGCGTGTGGACTCATCTGCAAATTCGCTGTGGAGCCTGGCTTTGGAGAAGGTGCCACAATTGAAGTCCATCATCTTCAGCTTGCCAGGTGGAGGAAGAGCTTGTCATCCTTGATGTCACCCTCCATGTCTCCAGCAGCAGCAGCCGCACCTGCCACAGCTTCCCCAGGGGCTCCTTCTTCCCTGGGGCTGGAGCAGGCTGTCAGTGCTCTGCCCAGGGCCCCGGCTGTCGCTGAAGCAGAACAAGCAAAAGCAGCTGGCATGGGGGCCACCAGTGCTGGGAAGAGCAGCTCAGCTCCAGCAGCAGGGCTGCGCGTGCCCAGCTGAGGAGCCCTGCGCAGCGATTCAGGCAGGACAAAATCTCTGCCTTTCTTTGCTGCTTCCTGCCAAGGCGCGTGTGCAGCTGGAACTTACCGGCTCCCTGGGTCAAAGCGTGCACGTGGCTCTCTCCCTTCTCCTATGGCATGTGAATATCCTGCATCCAAGGATCACAGGACAGGTCTTCTAATGAGGGCCTTTCCGAGGAGAGCACGGTTAAACACCGTCGGATGAGATCCTGGCACTCTGCGGAGAGAAAGCAGAAAGCGCCAGTCAGTTGCAGAAGGCTCCTGTCCGCTTTGCCCCACTCTTGCCATGGCCAGGCCGTGCTGCGTGTGCTCAGGGCTGTGCCTAAACTTTGCCATCAATTCTTTCTTTTGGAGAGCAGGAGAGCAGGACATTGCCACCTGCTCAGCAGCTGCCAGTGCGGGATGCTCCTGAGCCCGCTGCTGTCTCCCAGCACTGCTATTCCCCCCGTGCTGCAGAGACGAGGATCCACCTGGAGAGAGCCGTCGTGGGAGCGAGAGCCGGCCCCAGGTGCTGTGCCAGCCCCTCCTGAAAGGGTGCTCCCCGCAGACCATCTGGTGCAGCACGATGCCCAGGGACCAGACGGTCGCTGCCTCGCCGTGGTACCAGCCTAACAGGGTCCATTCCGGGGGGCTGTAGGACGGTGTTCCTATGGAATAGAGGTGGAGTTCTTCAGGGGGACGCTGCCTGCTCCCAGAGCCTCGCCCCAGCATCCCTGGGCATGCGGGGGCCGCAGCAGCGGCACGCGGCGTGACCCGCTGCCCTCTTGCCAGCACCTGGGACTTGCGTACAAACTGGGGGTTGGAAAAGAAGCCGCTGGTGTCGCAAGAGGGCAGCGGAAGCCCTGGCAAGGCCCGAGCATTCCATGCAAAGGAAAAACCCACTTGGTGCTGGGGAAAAACCACGCTTTCATCCTCCCTGCCTGCACTGCCCCAGAAACCATTCTTAAGCCAAGGCAAGCACGGGCAGCAGAGCAGTCCGAGCCCTGTCTCGCCTGCACACCAAACGGGCTGGAGCACAGGTTCTGGGCCCCCCTCTCTGCTACTCCCACCCACGGGTGTTTCTGTGACGCTGGCTGCCCCAGCCCCAGCGCCAGTCCTGGGCAGAGTGGCTGGCGAAAGGCTGCCAGCAAGGCTGGAAAATAGCCCTTCAGCCAGCGCCGCTCAAAAGCAGCTCAGCTGAAGACTCCGGCTGCCATGACTGGCAGCAAAAGGGAGAATCCCCCCTGCCACAGCTGGCTTTGGGCTGTGAGATGTTGGGCCGTGAGATGTTGGGCTGTGAGATGCCGCTACCAGGAGCCTCCCCCTGCGTGGGCTCACCTGCAAAGCTGGTGTAGGCTGCGGCTTGCAGGTAGGTGCCACAGCCAAAGTTGATGAGTTTGGCCTGCCCGGTTGCCAGGTCAACCAGGATGTTCTCCGGTTTGATGTCCCGGTGCAGGACCCCGCAGCTGGTGCAGTGCCGCACGGCCTCCAGCACCTGGCGGAACAGGTGCCGCGCCACCTCCTCACACAGGAAGCCCCGTGCCCAAATGAAGTGAAGGAGGTCCTGAGACCGCTCCGGGCGCTCCAGCACCATCACCACGTTGTTGGGGAGCTCCAGCCACTCGTGGAGCTGGACGATGCCAGGGAAGCCAGCGGACACCTTGTCCAGCAGCACGATCTCCAGTGGTGCTCGGGTGCCGTCGGGCTGTGGGAGGAGCACGGTGCTGTCAGCGGAGCTGATGCCGTGCCGGGGCTCGGGAAGCCCTCAGCCAGCCGGGGACGCTCTGCGCGCTCCGCTGGCCCCACGGCCGCTCTCCCTCGAAGTGTTCTGGCGGCTTCCACCCTGCCGGGCCTCGGCTCATCCCCGCCCGTCGCGCCCCGGTCTCTCCCGCTGCCCCTCGCTCACTCACCAGCTCGCCCCAATGGCCGATGCGGTTCCGCGGCACCCGTTTGATGGCCACCTGCAAGGCAAGGGGAGCAGCGGGCTGAGCTCGCCGCCCGCCGTGCCCAGCCCCATGCTCCTTCTCCTCCTCCTTTGCCCCCCGCCTCCTGCGCCCGCCGCCGGCCCCGCCACTCACCGGGGCGCCGTCCGAGAGCCGCGTGGCCGCGAAGACGCTGCCGAAGCCGCCGCGCCCCAGCAGCGAACCCAGCCGGTAGCGCTCCTTCAGGCCCTGCTGCGCCTTCCGTGCCCGCGAGACGCGGCCGTCAGCGCTCGGCCCGGGGCCAGGAACGGCCCCCGAGCGCCGCTCAACCGCCCCGGGCCGGCCATCCCCACATGGGGGCTCTTTTGGAGGGGCCACCGGCGGCTCGGGGCCGGCGGCCGCGCTCAAGAGCGGCGGAGCTCGGAGCGGGGAAGACGCTGCGGAGGCGGCGGGAGCGGCCGCGCCGCCTGTGTCCCCGGCGGGCCCCGGGAGGAGCCGAGGCCGGGACCGGGGCCGGGGCCGGGGCCGGGGTAGGGGTCGGGCCAGCCGGAGCCAGGGGCTGGCGATGCTGCCCAGGAGCCAGGCACTGATGCCCGCCCAGCAGCGCCACAGCCAGGACGGCGAGAGCCGGGCGGAGGCGGGACCGCGGCGGGACGCCCGGGGGCGGGGAGGGGGCAGCCCCGCCCGGGGCCGGGGGCGGGCCGGGGGCATGGCCCGGCCGGGCCTGGGGAGAGGGAGGCCGCGGGAGGGGGGGTTGGGGAACGAAAGGGAGAGCGGGAGAGGGTGCGAGACACTGGGAGAGGGAGAGGAGGAGCAGGAGAAGGGACGCAGAGGGTTCGTGGACTCGCTGCTTTTGTGCTGCTGCCGCTGCTGCCGCTGCTGCCGCTGCTGCCGCTGCTGCCGCTGCTGCCGCTGAAGCGCTGGGAGCGTTTGTCCGCGTGTCCGTGTGTCCGGTGCCCGTGTGTCCGTTCCCCCCCGCGCGCCCCACGGCCGAGCCCCGCGCGCCCCGCGCCAGCACGGGCCGCTCCGCTCCGGGGCCGAGGCGGAGTCCCGGAGCATCTCTTCCTCCCGCAGCTACACCAAACCCGCTCGGCCATTGGGAGCAGTTTTGCACACGTTTCCCTTTGAAGGGCTCCTCTCTACCCCCATTTCCAAGGAGTCTCCCTGGGGTTTTGGCACCTGCAGCGACAGGGCAGCGATTGGGCTTCAAAGTGCAAGAAAGACATGGAGGGGCTGGAGCACGTCCAGAGATGGGAATGGAGCTGGGGAAGGCTCTGGAGGACTTCTGAGGGGCAGCTGAGGGATCTGAGGGGGCTGAGCCTGGAGGAAAGGAGGCTCAGGGGGGACCTGGCTCTCTCCAAGTCCCTGACAGGAGGGGGCAGCCAGGAGGGGTGGGGCTCTGCTGCCAAGGGAAAGCACGAGAGGAAATGGGCTCGGGGGAACTCTTGGGGTGGATGATGGGGAAATTCTCATCCTCCGTGTCTCGACAAAGGGGGAGGGGGGCAGGGGTGGGGCACGACCTAGGGACACGGGGGTGGTGACGCTGGGCTGGGGACACGGGAAAGGGCACGGGAAGCCAAAGCCCCGCTGAGCGCTGGCGCTGGGCTGGCACGGGGTGAGCCGGCAGCAGGGCCCCGCAGCCCTGAGGGACTCGCCTTGACGGCTGGGGAGTATTGATCCCGGTCTCTAAAAAATGAGACTCAATAAAATATCATTAAAAGGTGCCTCCTTCTCCTTCTCCTTCTCCTCCTCTCCCATCCTTTCTCCTGCTCCCCCCGGGCCCAGCGCCCACCCTTGGCCCCCCGTTTTCCCAGCGCGGTCGCATCCCGCGGGAGGAGCCGGGATGGAGCCGGGATGGAGCCGGGAGAGGTCGGGCTGGGGCAGGGCTGGGCTCTGGGCCCGGCCTGGGCGCCCCCCACGCGCCCCCTCCTCAAATTCCCCTGGCGGGGGGCGCTGGGAGCGAGGGGGGGCGCAGGCGGGGTCCGGGTGGGGAGCGCTGAGCGCTGCGGGTCTGCCTGGCAACTGGTGAGTCACCAGCGCCGCGCGCTCTGATTGGCTGAAGGTTGTTCAACGCCTTCTCTGATTATCTGATACTCGCGGGGGATTTTGGTTGGTCGTTGGGGGCTGTGGGGCGGCTTAGGGGGGGGTCTCTGCGCCTTTGGGGTTCGCTGGGTGCCGATTTGGGGTTCAGGTGCCTCCCAAGGGCCCCCCGGGGGGGGGGGTGACACAGGGGTGACACACGGGGGTCCCCATTCTCGATCCATCCTGGGGCCGGTTCTGCCCCCTCCACTCTCGGTCCCCCCGCGGGATCCCCCAAAGTCCCTTCCCACTGTTTCCCAATAAACGGGACCGGGGCGAACTGGGAAGCCTTCCTGGAAACACTGGGAGCAGCCGGGCAGGGGCAGAGTGACAGCGGGGCTGGGGGGGACACACGACCCCCAAAATCAGCGCGGGGATGGAGCGGGGGGTCCTGGCCGGGCCCGAGGCCACGGGGAGGGGCTGCGGCCACCGGCGGCTCAGGAGCTCTGTGGGCAGAGCAAAGGGGGTGACACCGGGCTGGGGGGCCCCGGGGGAGCACAGAGCTCCAGGAGAGGGGGGACGCGACCCCCGGGCCCCTCCCATCACCTGCTTGTGCAGGTAGAAGCCGAGCCCCAGCGCCAGGAAGACGAAGGCCAACACGAAGCCCCCGATCCCCGTCAGCATCTTGGGGGGTGGGGGGGCAGCCTTGGGGGGGGAGGGGAACACAGATACAGGAAACGGCGGTGGCTGTCGGGAAGGGACCGGAAAGGACTGGGACAGAATGGGATGAACTGGGAGAGAATGGGACACCAGGATACACTGGGACCAGTGAATCAGGGGGATGGGGAGCAGAAGAATTCGTTTGTCAGGAGCAATGCATCTAGCTTGGTCAGCATAGCAGAGCAGGAAGAAAAGATAGGAGACCGCTGATAAGACCAGCGGGAGTCTCAGACAGACATCCTGCCTCATCCCAAAACTAGCTCAAACCAGTGCCAAAGCTTAAACCCAGGCCAAAGGTATAAAAGAGCATGCGCAGGAGAGAAAGGTGAAAAGTTCAGACGAGGAAGACTCCCCCTGACTTCATCAAAAGACCCTCGGAAGACCCCTACCACAACCACCAAACAACACTGCACAAGCGCTACGCGGATGTAAATGACTTTTGAGTTCACAATAAAACCAAGCGAGGCTGGGCGGGGCTAGGTGATGAATATGTATAAGTTTGTTAGGAAACTTAATGAATATGGAACTTGTAACCCAGTAAATACCGAGCTGAATGCAGCTGTCGGCACGCGTGATTTTGGAGGAGCGATCCCCCGTGCGTCCCAGCGCTGGAATAAAGCATACCCACCTACTTTACTACTTATTTAGTAGTGGAGTTCTGTCCGCTTTTCATTATAACTCAAGCTATATTAGCATCTTGTTACTTTGACCCCAGTTATAATGTTAACTAGTTAATATCTGCATAGAAAGGTTATTCTTAACATGTTTACACATCATTTACAAGCAGCAGTTTTTTCCTCCTAGTTGTAGAAAGAGGAGGGAGTGAGGACATGTAGAGAAAGACAACTTGACGGCACCAAGGTCAGTGGAAAGAAAGAGGGGCAGGAGATGCTCCCAGCGTCGGAGTCGAGATTTTCTCTGCAAGCCGTGCTGAGGACTGGGATAAAACAAACTGTCTCCCTGGGATCCATGAAGTCCACGGGGGGATGCAGAGATCCACTCCCAGCCCGTGGGAAAAGGTGCTCACAGCGGAGCGGCTGGGTGCTACAAAAGCTGTAATCCAGGGGGAGACCTGAACAGGGAGAGAGGGCTCCTGCTTCCAGAGATAGAGAAAGAGGGCCCTTGCTTCCGAACTGAAGCAGCTGATCCTTAAAAGACTACACCCCATGGACTAATGACCACACCTGCAGTTTTGGGAAGACCGTTTTGCCCGTGGGAGGGACTCACGTTACAGCAGGCTGGGAGGGATTGATACTCGTGAAATTAGAAACGCGCTGGAGAAGTGCACAGAGAACTGTCTCCTGTGGGAAGGAGCCCATGGCAGAGCAGAAGAAAGAGACTCCCCTCCCTGAGGGAACTGAAGAAAGATCTCGAGTGATGAACTGGCTTGAACACTCCCAGGCCCTGTCTCCCTGCGCTGTCGGAGGGAAAGAGGGAGGGGATGGAGAGGAAAAAAGGTGTTTGAAAGGCTTATTTTCTTCCTCATTATCCTACTCCGTTAATAATAAATTTACTTTATGCCTTTAAGTTTGAGCCTGTTTTGAACTTAGAATGTTTTTCTCCCAATCCTTATCTCAACTCATGAGCCCTTCGTGATGATTTTCATGGCTACCTGATATTTGAGACAGTGTCAAACCACGACAGTGGCCCTTGTGTTCCATGTGGCCCCTCTCTGTCACAAGTGACCCTTGGTTCCATGAGATTGTCACAATGGTCCCCATGTAGCCCTGAGGCTGCGCTGTCAGCTGTCACTATGGACGCTGGATTCCACAGGAGCTGGCAATGGCCCAGTGGCACCTGCGTCCTCTGAGGCCCCGCCTTGTCAGTGGAGCCGTGTTTCCATGAGATTCCATGTTGGCACAGGGGCCTGCTGAGTTCCATGAGGCTGCGTCGTGTCCCAATGGACAATCTCGCTGCCCTCAGCTCTGCGCTGCCATTGCCAGCCCTGCCCTGACCTCTGCCCAGCCTCACCCTCTGTGCCTTGGACACACACACATGCCCTGAGCTCATCCTCCCTCTGGGTGCTTCTCCTGCCCCAGCGCTGCCCTGGGAGGGTTCATTCCTCACAGGAGCTGCTGTGTTTGTACTGGTGCATTTTATAGCTCTGCTTCTGCCTCTCTGTCACTTGTGTCTCCACAGAGCTCTGCAGGGAGAAGATTCATGGAATGACAGAGGTGGGAAGAGCCCCCTGAGCCCCCTTGGCCAGGCTGTGGCTGGGCTGGAGTTGCCTTTGTCCAGAGCAGCCCCTGGGCTGCTGTGCTTGCCACTTGTGGCTGCAGCGGGCTTGGTCCCAGCCCAAGGCTTTGGCTGTCCCTGAGCAGGGCTGGCCCCGCATGAGGCGTCTCTGCAGCCCCCCCAAACCATGGGCTGGGGGTGGGCAAGTGTTCCCAAGGGCACAGGGAGGGGACAGCTGGGCTGGACTGACCCAAGGGATCTCCCATTCCATGGGACGTCAGGGTCAGCAATGGACTGGGGGAAAGGAAGGGGGCGAGAGGGTGTCTGGATTTTCTATATTGATCCATTTGTCTTCCAAGGCAGCCACTCCATGCACTGAATTCTTGCCTCCCTGTGGTTTCTTTGCTTCTGCATTTGGCCTTTGCTCTTTACTTCCTTTCCCTAACCATTAATCTCTCTTCATGGTGACTCACAGTTTTCTCAGCTTATTTTCTCCCGGTGCCTGGCTGGGGAGGGACAGTGCCAGAGACACTTGGTTGTCACTTGATGGACAGAGAGGTTTTACCACGGTCACCTTGCCCAAGCCTTCTCTTATGGGCACACCCAGAAGCGTCAGGGCTCTGTCGGGTGCCCACCCCTGAGCTGGGCTCATGCCCTGCTCACAGCCCCAGGGCTGCTCAGGGACACGAGTCCTTCCCTGGCACGCTCACAGACAGTTCATTGCAGCACGGGCAGGGGCTCCCTGGGCTCTGCTGCCGCTGCCAGAGCCTGGCAGGGAGCTCAGCCCTGCGGGTGTCACCCTGCCCTGCCCCTGCCCGAGGTGCCCCACGGCCGCAGGGATGGGCACGGGGAGCTCTGTGCACAGGAGCTCATCCCAGCCCCGCATCCAGGGGGTTCCCAGGGGACGGCACTCTCTGGGAACTCCAGGAACAGCTGAAGGTGTTTGTGCTCGCTGGGTTTATGTCCCCCCCCCCCCCACACAGGGTGTTCAGGGCTGTGTCTTGTCTGTGCACTGCAAACACGGAGCCCTGACCCGGTCCCTGGATGTCCCTCCATGGAGGGAAGAACAACCTCTGTGAGCTGGGCAGAGAGGCCCCTGCTGGCAGCGGCGCTGGCTTTGCCAGGGCACTGCTGGGTGCCCCCACCCTGAGCACTGCCACCCTTTGCTGCTCAGGGCTGGTTTCCTCTCCAGGGTGCTGCGTTGGGCACATCCTGGAGACAAAATTGGGAAGGAGATTGAAGCTTTCAGGCCCTGCACTGGGGAGATGCCCTCGCATGATGGAAATGCTGCTGCAGAGCCCAGCTCTGTCCCAGCAGTGCCCACGGCCTGTCCCTGCCTGCAGTCCCTGGGCAGTCACACAGCAGGACTGGGACCCAGCTGACAGAGCCCTGAGGCCTGAAACCAACACAGGGGCTCTGCAGGGGAGTGTGGAAGGGAAGGAAGAGGAGTTACGGAGGAGAAGTCCTGGGGCTCCCTGGCAGTGCTCTCCTGCTGGGACTCTTTTCTCCCCCAGCTCTGCCCAGAGGCACCGACCCTGCAGCTCCAGAGAAGTCAGGGAGGAAAGATGTCAGGGAAACAAGACAACACAGGCTTCTTTCTTTTGTTCCAGCACACACATACTGTAGTGCAGCTCCCCGTTTCTACAGTCTCTGGGTCACACTGGAAAGGCAAATACCAAATTAAAAATGGAACAGACAAAGATTTTTGTGTGAACAAATTCACAGCAGCGTAACACCTGTGTCAGCAGCAACAAACACAGGACACAGAGTGGGCATTAATGAGTCACATCAGAGCAGCTCTGCAGGAGAATGAGAGTTTATTGCTGCTGAAAACCGGCCGTGATCCTTTTCCTCAGGGCATCCCTGAGCTCCTGCTTCCTCAGGCTGTAGATGAGGGGGTTCAGGGCTGGAGGCAGCACCGAGTACAGAACTGACACTGCCACATCCAGGGATGGGGAGGAGATGGAGGGGGGCTTCAGGTAGGAAAATATAACAGTGCTGAGGAACAGAGAGAGCATGGCCAGGTGAGGGAGGCACGTGGAAAAGGCTTTGTGCCGGCCCTGCTCAGAGGGGATCTTCAGCACGGCCCTGAAGATCTGCACATAGGAGAAAACAATGAACACAAAACAGCCAAATACCAAACAGACACTGACAGCGATGAGCCCAAGTTCCCTGAGGTAGGATTTGGAGCAGGAGAGCTTGAGGATGTGTGGGATTTCCCAGAAGAAGTGGCCCAGGCCATTGCCCTGGCACAGGGGCAGGGGAAATGTATTGGCCATGTGCATGAGAGTGTAGAGAAAGGCACTGGCCCAGGCAGCTGCTGCCATGTGGGCACAAGCTCTGCTGCCCAGGAGGGCCCCGTAGTGCAGGGCTTTGCAGATGGACACGTAGCGGTCGTAGCACATGATGAGGAGGAGGGAATACTCTGCTGAGATGAAGAACAGAAAGAAAAACACCTGAGCAGCACATGCTGAGTAGGAGAGGTGCCTGGTGCCCAGAGGGAATTGTGCATGGCCTTGGGGACAGTGGTGCAGATGGAGCCCAGGTCGCTGAGGGCCAGGCTGAGCAGGAAGAAGAACACGGGGCTGTGCAGGTGCTGGCCGCAGGCTCCGGCACTGATGATGAGGCCGTTGGCCAGGAGGGCAGCCAGGGAGATGCCCAGGAAGAGGCAGAAGTGCAGGAGCTGCAGCTGCCGCGTGTCTGCCAATGCCAGCAGGAGGAAGTGCCTGATGGAGCTGCTGTTGGACATTTCTGCACTCTGGACTGTTGGAAGAAGGCATTGACAAGCTGGGACAGATTCCCCTGAGTCAATCCTATGCTATTTTCTTAGGAATCCCCTCAAAACAACTTCTCCTCCTGTGACAGAACTTGGCTAAGCTTTTTGATTTCTGAGCTCAGGTTTGTGCTGCTGCCTCATCCTCAGCGTTGCTCTCAGCCTGAACACTGGGGGCCCAGAGGGAAAACAGGGCTCCCTGTGCCCCAGTGCAGTCGGACCTGCTGGTCCCCACACAGGTGCCCTTTGCTCATTTCACCTCCCTCTATTTCCTGGTGATTGTACTTAAAATGGGCTTGAAAAATAAAGTGACTTTTTGAAGGCCCCAATTTCAAAACCATTGCTCTAAACCCTTCTTCCTTTCCCTGTGCAGCTGTGGTTGCTCTGGCTCTCTGCTGCCTGCAGTTGTGCCTCCTGGCAGCTGTTTCTCTGGGTCCAAGGCTTGTCCCTGCCAGTGCTGCCAGAGCCCAGCCCAGCCCTGGGGGCTCAGCTCTGCCCTGCAGAGCCCTCCCAGCACAGGGCACTGCCCAGGGGCATCTCCCTGGCAGCAGGGCCTGAAGGGCAGCTCAGACAAAGGGAGATGCTGCAAGCCAAGGTGCTGCTGGTGCTGTCTGCAGGCAGAGGAGTGTGAGGAGGCACTTCCTGAGGGAGATCTGAGGCAGAGCTGCTGATCCCCAGGGCAGCAGTGCAGGAGTCTCAGTGACACAGACAAACCTGAGAGCCCCTTTCCCTTCCCTTGAGGAGAAAGCTGAGAGCAGCTCTGGCCATGCAGCACCACCTCCCCAGCAGGAGGAGTCTGCCCTGAGGGGGGCCGCTCCTTCCACCTCCAACTCCTCCCCACAGCCCATGGGGAGCTCCCAGGCAGGCTGAGAGCTGCCCCTGGCAGGTGGCAGATGCCCTGGCCTGGCAAAGAGCCCTCAGGGCTGCAGGAGCTGCTCTGCAGGACAGCCCTGGGCACCCCTGGCTCCTGCCCACCTTCAGAGCCTGCAGCCGGCCCTGGCAGCAGGAGCCGTCCTGCCCTGTCCCTCTGACAGTGCCCAGGGCAGCCCCGCTCTGCAGCACATCCTCCCCCAAGGCAGGAACGGCAGCAGAGCCATCCTCACAGCCATGGCAGCCGTGTCATGGGCCAGCTCTAGAGGATCCCTGCAGCCAGAGACTCACTGTGTCCCACGCTGTGAAGGTTTCTCCACGAATGAGTTCAGAGCTGTCCTTCCAGCTGCTTTAGCTAGCTCTCTGCTCACTCCTCCCAGGTACCTGCAGGCAGTGCCCTCAGCCCTGCTGGGCAGGCAGAGGAGCTGCTCCTCAGCAGAGCTGCCTCTTTGAAGCTCTCGCTGGTTGCCAGGAGCTTGAGAGTTCCCTCTGTGCCAGGAGCCCGGCCCAGCTCAGCAGCACAGCAGCAGCACAAGGACTTTAATGACCCTCTCAGGCCTTTGGTGTTGTTCACATCAGACTCAGTCCCTCAGAGCGTCTTCAAAAAACTTCTCAAGAACTCAAAGATTCAAAGTCCAAAGTTTCTTGAACTTTTAATGGGTCCCATCAGGACACGACTCACGTGAAAGTGTCCCCAGGTTCCAGTGAGAGCAGAACTCTGGAGGCAGCGATGGCAGGTGGGGACAAGCAAGGGAAAGGTGTCTCTGGTGCTGAGCAAACCTGGCTGTGTTCCCTGAGTGCAAAGGGCCAAGGCCTGAGCCCCAGCCCCTGGCAAGGCAGATCCTGTCCCTCCCTCAGTGCTCAGGGCTCTTGCCGGGGCACTGGGAAGTGGGGATGGGCAGTGCCCAGGGCAGCACCATGGGGCGGCCCCTGCCAGGCTGCTGGGCAGGGACAAGGAGGCACTGAGGCCCCAGGGCTGCAAGGGTCACTTGTCTCCTGCTGGCCTCAGGGCCAGGGCCAGCAGCCGTGGCCAAAGGGCTGCACAAGTTGGCTCTGTCAGGGCCTTGCAGCTGCTGCCCATCCCTCTGCCCTCTGCAGCCCAGGCTGTGCCACGCTGTCCCTGCCCTGCGCCTCTGTCCCTGCAGGCTGTCCTCATCCCCCCGGCTGCCCCACCTGGCTGGCCCCTTCCTTTGCCGGCAGCTCTGCGTCCTGCCTGCCTCTACCTGGGCACACAAAGCCTTGGGCTGCTCCAGGCTCCTTCTGGGGGACGTGTTGCACCCCAGCCCTGCCTGGGAGGGAAATTCCTTTCTCCTGGTGTCCACTCTGGACCTCCCCAGCTGCCCTGTCACAAAGGCCCCTCGGTTCTTTGGGGCCCAGCAGTGCCACAGTGGCCCCTTGGCTCCATGGAACGCCACAGGGTCACAATGGTTCCCTTGGTGCCACCAGCCCTGCAGGGTCACAACGGCCCCTGGGTTCCACGAGGCCACGCGGGGTCACAGTGGTCTCCAGAGGAAGGGCAGCACCGAGCCCCAGGGTTTCAGGGGCAGATGAGACACAGCCACCAGAGGCCAAGGCCAGCCACATCTGTCTGTCCTGGCAGGTTTGTCTGGGAGCAGCCCTTGGATATTGGGAATTTGGGAGGTGGAATCCCAATTTTGGCCATGGGCACCTTGTTGAGAAGGATGGGTTTATTCCACATGAAAGTAAAGCACAAAGTCCAAGAGTTTAGGAAGAAGATGAGAGGTGGCCACCATGGGTGAGGGCAGCCAGACCTGTCTCTCATGGCAGCTTTTGTCTGGGAGCAATCCTTGGATAGACAGAATTTGGGAGGTAGAATTTCAGTTTTGGCCATGGGAGCCTGGATGAGAAGGACGGTTCTTTTCCTTAGGAAGGAAAGCACGAAGCCCCAGGAGCCCCAGGGCTCCTGAGCCAGCCCCTGCTGCCCCGGGAGGGAATTTGGGGAGGGGGCAGAGGGGGTGCGCAGCCCCTGCCGGGGGATGACCCCGGCCCAGCGCCCTTCGTTCAGCACCGAGCTGGGCGTGGGGCCGCAGGAGGAAGAGGCCGATGGGAAGCAGATCCTGCAGGGGAGACAGGGCTTGGGCTCAGGGCAAGGTTCTGCCCTGCACACCTGGCTCAGGTGTGAGCCTGCCCCAGGAAGGGAGCGGGACATTCCCATCCCCACGGATCAGGGCTGGGAGCAGCACTGGGACCAGGGACATGGAAATACTGGGAGCCACTGGGACCGCACTGAGGGGTGAATTATCCCCCCCAGCACCTTTCCAGGCCGCCCTGTGACCTGAGAAATGCTCGCTGGGCCTCAGCCTTGGCCAAGAGCCCCCGGGCTCAGCTGCTCTGAGCTCAGGCGCTGCCGGCTCCCGCAGCCCGCCCAGGGCCGCCCTGCCCGTGCCGGGGCTGTGCTGGAATTCTCTGCTGCTGCTGGGCCACTCGGGGGGTCTGGCCCAGCAGGAAAGGTGACCTTGAGCCAGGAGCTTTCCTTGGCCGCAGCAAAGCCTCAGCATGGAAAGACCTTCCCAGCGCTGTGCCCTGGGCCGGGAGGGATTGTGCCACCAGAGCTGTCCCTCCATTTCTTCTGCCAGGCAGCTCTAGGACATGGAAAGTGGAGAAGCCAGAGCTGCTTCTCAGCTTTTCACAGTCCTCCAGAGGAATCCTGTGTGGGAAGCAGCCTGGGAACAGGGTTGAGGTGCCAGGGCAGGGGAATTCAGAGCCCTTTCCTCCCCCGTGGGCTGAGGCTCTGGCCCTTGCCCTTTGCAATGGCCCTGCAGCTGCCAGAGGGGCCTTTTTGGCTCAGCTGAGAGCAGTCCTGCTGCAAGGCTGTCCTCGAGCTGCTTGGGCTGCACATGTGCCCAGGGAATGCTCATTGCTTGCAGTCTCAGGTGCTGTGCGTGTGCAGGTGTAACTACTGCAGGAGGGAACAGCTCTGCTGGGGGGAGTTCTCTTTTTCTTGGTGGTTTTTCTGTTGAATGAACGTTCCCTGCCAGCTCTTCCCTGCAGAGCTCTGTAGCTGTATGTGCCACTTGTCTGTGGCACTGTGGCTCAGGAGGTGGCCAAGGGGAGCTTGGCCGAGGTGTGGGCAGAGGAATGGCCATCAGGCCAGGCTGGGGGGTCAGCGGCCGGTCAGTTGCGTTGGGTGGCCGCGGCTCTGGACGCTTGTGTGGGAGCGTGTGCAGGGCTGGAAGGCTGGGGCTGCCGCCGCTGTGTTGCAGAGCCGGGAAGGCCGGGGCTGGCCCGGCCCTGGCCCGGCCCCGCCAGTTCTGCCAGCTGCCGGCGGGGACACAAAGGGCAGCTCCGAGCTGCGGCCGCTGCGCTGCGGCCGCACAAACGCAGCGCCCGCAGAGCTCCAGGGCAAGGTGCTGGCCCTGGCTCGGGGCTGGGCCGGGGCCAGCGGCAGAAAATCAACTTGCAGCTCGGGCCCCGCAGCAGGGAGGAGCAGCAATTGCTGGGGGAGAGAGACTCTTGCCAAGGGCCTGCGGGGCCGGGCCCCAGGGAACGGCTTCCCGCTGCCCGAGGGCAGGCTGAGATGGGATGTGGGGCAGCAATGGTTCCCTGGCAGGGCGCTCAGGGCCTGGCACAGGCTGGCCCGAGAAGCTGCGGCTGCCCCCGCATCCCTGCAAGTGTCCCAGGCCGGCTCGGCCATTGGGGCTTCCTGCCCAGGAGGGCTGGGCTGGGCTGGGGCTGCTGAGGGCGGGATGGGCTCTGGCTGAGCCAGCTGAAGGCTGCGCATGATGAGGCCGGGGGGACCCCGTTGCTGAGTGGGTTCTGGGGTATCCCACATTCCTGAAGGGATTTTAGGGTATGTCCCATTCCTGAGGCATTTTTGGGGTGCCCCCCAATGCTTAGGGAGGGGTTCTGAGAGGGGGGCTCTGGTGCTTGGAAGGGGGACCTATTGTCAGGGAGCCGGGGAGCCCATTTTGGGAAGGATGCTGCTGTTTCTGGTAATGTTGAGAGGTTCTGAATGGGCTGTGGGGCCCTGGCTCTCATTTTGGGACTTGAGGTGAGCCCATGGGCACAGCAAGGGCTGAGGAGAGGTTCCAAGCTCCCATTTGGGATGGAGGGATTGAGCGGGTGCCTCCAATAAACTCAATCCCAGCCCCAATGTGTCGATGGCAGCCCCAAATGGCTCGATCCGTCAGCCCCAAGGCCTGGCTGTGGGGAGTCAGGAGCCACAGAAGGGGAATTGGTGTCCAGGAGGGATGGGATGGGATGGGATGGGATGGGATGGGATGGGATGGGATGGGATGGGATGGGATGGGATGGGATGGGATGGGATGGGATGGGGGTTGCATCATGGGGGTGGGATGAAGTTTGGGATTGATGGGGTGGTTTGAACACTTGGAGTGGGGCACTCCAGGGAGGAAAACCAGGAGCTGCTTTTGGGGAGGCACCTGCTGCTTTTTGACAATTTTAGGGCCTCTAAGTGGCTTCTGGGAGGTTGCAGTGAATTTGGGGAAAGTGCCATAAACCCCCCGCAATTTGGGGGGCTGAGGTGAAATCCCCACATTTTGGGAGGGTGAGAGGACCCTAATTGGGAGGGGATCCTGCTGCTTTGCACCCCTTCAATGGGGTGAGAAGTGGCTTGTGAGGGACGGAAGGAAGGAAGGAAGGAAGGAAGGAAGGAAGAAAGGAAGGAAGGAAGGAAGGAAGGAAGGAAGGAAGGAAGGAAGGAAGGAAGGAAGGAAGGAAGGAAGGAAGGAAGGAAGGAAAACAATGCAAGTACTGAATGAAACAAAAAAAAGATAAATAACTGAGTTCTCTTTTAAAAAATATCAATTCCCTCTGAATCCAAAGTTGCAGAAGACTTTTCTTTCCACATTTGGGTTTTGTTTTTATCTCTCATACTTTTTCTGGTTCTTTTCTTTTTTCTCTTGTTTTTAATAGATAAGACCTGCTAGGAAAGGAATGCAGAGCAAAATGAGACCCATTTCTGGCAGGCAATGAAAGTGTCGGCTCCTGGTCTGGTTGCTTTTGTGTGGATCCCTCATCTCTGTGGCACGGGGGGAATAGCAGTGCTGGGAGCCAGCAGCGGGCTCAGGAGCATCCCGCTCTGTCAGCTCTGAGCAGGTGGCACATGTCCTGCTCTCCTGCTGCCCTCCAAAGCACAGAATCCATGGGCAAGTTTAGGCCCAGCTCTGGGCACAGCCAGCATGGCCTGGGCACGGGAACGGGGGCCAAAGCGGGCGGGATCCTTCTGCAGCTGCCTGGTGGTTTCTGGTTTCTGTGCCCAGAGTGCCAGGATGTTCTTAAGAGGTGCTTGTCCATGCAGCCCTTGGACAGGCCGTCCTTGGAAGAGCTCTTCAGTGCTCCTTGGCTGCAGGGTGTTCATGTGCCCTAGAGGATGGCAGGGACCCACGGGCACAGTGTGATCCAGGGGCCTGGCAGGTAACAGCCCCACACAGCTCTTGGCAATCAGTGGCAAAGCAAAGCAGACTATTTTGTCCTGTCTGTAGCTCTGAGCAGGGAGCATCAGAAGGGAACACGCAGCTCTTGGGCTGCAGCTGAGCTGGAGGCCTGCTCTGGCAAGCACTGGTGGCCACCATCCCCCCTGGTTTTGTTTGTCTGGTTCATTGATGGCTGGGGCCCTGGGCAGAACCCTGAGAGCCTGGTGTGGCCCCAGGGAAGGAGAAGGAGCCCCTGGAGAAGCTGTACCAGGTGGGGCTGCTGCTGCTGGAGCCACCAAGGACGAGCTCAAGGACGACAACCTCTTCCTGGAGCTGGCCAGTGGCAGCTGAAGATGATGGACTTTGATTCTGGCACCTTCTCCAAAGACACGCTCCACGGCCAGTGTGCAGGTGAGTCCAGAGCCAGGGGGATGCTCCCAGAGCTGGGCATGGCACGGCCTGGCCGGGCACCAAAGGTTCCCCCTTTGCTGGGGCGGCTGCAGGGAATTCTTCAGTGGCTGCCAAACTGCTTTTGGGCTCTGGGCAGCTGCTGAGGAGGTGGCTGTGCCATGGCTGGCTGCAGGCTGGGCACATGTCCTGCCCTCCTGCTCTGCTCCCAAAGGCAGCAATGCTGGGCAGCTTTGGGCCCTGCTCTGAGCACAGCCAGCACGGCCTGGGCACTGCGGGCGGCTGGGACAAGGCCGTGAAATCCAACATCTGGCCTTGTTTGGGGCTGTATGGTCAAAGTCAGCTCCCTTGGCTCCTCCTTGAGCCCTGGCCAGGCTTAGGAGGAAGCCAAGAGGAGGATGAAAGCAGATGTTCCTGCACTAGAAGTGCTGTCAGTTTGTTTCTCCAGCACTGTCAAAGCTGGGCCCTCTCCCAGCGGGGTTGGAGCCTCAGCTGTGGCTGGAGGCAGCTGCAGGAATTCCCAGTGTCCGGGAGTGGCTCTCCAGTCCTTGGCTGGGACAGCTTCCCCCAGCTGATGGGTGGCTCTGGGTGATGGTAAAGTCTGAGGGTCACTGGGGCTGGATCTTGGTTAATCACTGCAGGCAATCTTTGGCACTGATGACTGGGGGCATTGCTGAGCTGTTCCTGCTGTGATTCTTTGCTAATGATTATGTGCTTTGCTGAGCTTATGCTTTTGTAATTCTTTGCAGATTTGCATTTTATAAATTGCACAATCCCTTCAGTAGGGTCTGTGTCTTTGGTGCTGACCCTGCCCACCAGCAAAACAGGGCCCCATCCTGCCTGAGTGTTACCTGGGAAGACAAAAACCCTCACTCCAAATGTCCCCCCCTTCCTCCTTGTTCCCCCCACTTTATACACTGGCCATGATGTCCTGTGGTCTGGGATATCCCTGGGGTCAGTTGGGGTCACCTGTCCTGGCTGTGACCCCTGCCAAGCTCCCCCTCACCCCCAGCCCCTCCCCAGCGTGGCCGGACGAGGGGCAGGAAAGGCCTTGGCTCTGTGCAAGCTCAGCAAGAACAAAACCATCTCCGTGTGAGCAACGCTGTGCTCAGCACAGAGCCAAACACAGCCCCAGAGAAAGGCCTGGCAAGGAAATTCCCTCTGCCCCAGCCCACAGCAGCACCCCATGGCCATCCACCATCACCACGGCTCCACGGGTTCCTTTCCTTGGCCCCGGCCCTGGCCACGGGACCTTGGGCTGGTGGCCATGGCAGCCGACTGTGGCCCAGGGCTCAGTGCCCGTGTCCATGGCAGCAGTGCCCAGCCACGGGCCCTGAGTGCAGGTGACCGTGCCAATCCCCATGGCAGCGGGGCCAAGCGTTGGTGTCCATGGCACCAAAGTGAGGAACGGGTCCCTGTGGCCGCTGCCGTGGCATCAGCGAGTGTCAGTGCAATTGTAGCTGGCACCAGCCCCGGCACCGCTCTGTCCTGAGGGCTGCCATGGCAGCCGAGGGCAGCCACAGGTCTGCGGGCAAGTGGCCACGGACCCTGAGTGCAGCAATGGGTCCTGGGGGGGTTTCCAAGGGAACTGGAACTGATGAGGGTTGCCATGGCATCCAACCCCCTGGGATGTCACACAGCCACCCTGGGATGTCCCACAGCCAACCTGGGATGTCAAAACTCATTCTGTGATGTCACATAGCCACCCTGTGATGTCATAGACACCCTGTGATGTCATAGACACTCTGTGATGTCATGCCACCCATCTGTGATGTCACAGTCCTCTCTGTGATATCACTGTGATAGCTCTGTGATGTCACAGCAGACTCTATGATGTCATACAGCTCCCCTGTGATGTCACACAACCACTCTGTGATGTCACACAAGCACCCTGTGATGTCACAGTCCTATCTGTGATGTCACAACTCTGCACTGTGATGTCACACCAGCACCCTGTGATGTCACAGCCATCTCTGTGATGTCATAGTCTGCCCTGTGATGTCAGAGCCCAATCTGTGATGTCACAGCCAACTCTATGATGTCACAGCACCACTCTCTGATGTCACAGAGCTGCTCCATGATGTCGCCGTAGACTCTATGATGTCATACAGCCACCCTGTGATGTCACACAGCCCCTTTCTGACATCACAGCTGCTCTGTGGCTCTGTGACACAGGCACAGAGGTGTTACCAAAACTTCAGGGAAACAAAACCTCCTCAGCATCAGCGCAGCACGAAGCAGCAGCATTCTTTATTGGGCCGGATGCACGAGGGGAGAGCCCCTCCCAAAGTCATGTGTGCCGAGGTCAGGAATGTTCCTGTTTGCAGACTGTGTTTCACAGACTCATTCCCAGACTGTCCCACAATAAACACACACACGACAATCATTTCCCCAAAATCATTGCATATTTCCCCCACCCCTTTGCACATCCGTTCTTCTGCCCTGGGGCTCTCTTTGGGGGTCCCTGGTGGTCGGTGACCCCAAAGCCAGCCCTGACTGCCCAGTGAACTGGTGAAAGTTGGCACACCTGGGCTGGTTGCTGCCTACAGAATCAGCCTTGTGCGGTTCCATGGCCAGTGGCTTTTGGAGAAGAAGCATTGTATGAACCCACCAGGTGCAAACGGTTTTTCATCTGGTAAATTTCCCCCCTTGGAGGGTTGGGAAGCTTCTCTTCCCTTCAAGCCTTCGTAAGCCTCACTCTGCTCCTTTACTCACATCCCACGAGTTCCTCAGCTGCTTTCACAACCATGTTCTTTACACAGCTCAAAGCAAGTGTCACAAGCACAAGTATTGCTGGGATCCCAGTTAGACTTTGCAAAAGTCAGGCCAACCATCAGTCAGAGAAAATCCAAGTCCTTGAAATATTTTATCCAGTTACTGTCTAATCCTCCCCTTAATTCCCTGCTGGATGCAGCAACTGATTTTATCCTCTCTACCCGATCATCCAATCCAGCATCACATTTGGAATGTGCACACAACAAGTGTTGCTGTTTCAGTTCAAGAATCCACATACTCCCTGTCCATGTAACAGCAATAGGGCTAAAGCCAATCTGCTCTGTAAAGTCATTTTAGCTGTGGCTGGCAATTGTTCCTTTATTTCAGCAAGCCCCAAAGGAGCTGCATTCACTCAGGTTTCCATCTGCAGAGCCCAATGGTGTGTGGCTGCTCTGTTCCTAAAGGCAGATCTTTGCGGAGCAGAGATGAATTCTAAAATCCATCCCGCTGTAGTTCCCGCACTGGGATGTTTCCAAGTTCCATCCCCTTTAACCTTTCCCCACAGTTGGGTTCCCGGTGGTGACTCCTTGCACGAGGGACGGAACGTTAATACCCCCAGTGTCCATGGTGCTCCTGATTCTCCCAGGGCCAAACGTGTGCTCCAAATTCCATCACTTCCCACCCATCCTGGGGCTCCTAAGGATCTGACCGCATCCTGCTGACACTCTGTGCCTCTCCAAGGCTTGCTGTTTGTTGGCTGAGCCCAGGTGTCACTGAGAAAGGCAGAATCATTTCTACAAACACAGCCTAGCCTCAGAGCCTGGGCCACAGCCAGGAGCTGCTGCACCTCAGGATTCCAAACAGCTCAAGTGTCTGTCCCAGGGCAATCCCACTTTTCCTTTGTCCTGGGATCCTTTGGCCTTGACCTTGTTAAATCAGGATATTTTATACCCACCTGTAAGGGGTCCCGTGGAAGGCCTGGGCTCCCTTCCCAGCCCAGACACCCCTGAACTGGCTGGAAACATTCCCATTGTCCTGTCTGAGGGTGATTCCATACTGCTGGAATTTGGCAGCTCCAGGGGCTATCAGTGCAATCTGTCAGCTGATCAATATTTCCTGAGGTAATTTCCAGATCCAGTTTGGAAATGTTACAATTCTCAGCAGTATCGTTCTTATGTGTCCATGGTAAGGAATATTCTCCTTCCATCCCTGTCCAGGTGCCCTGGGTGCTATTTCCTTCCACAAGTGTTCCCAGATTTTTGTCAAATTGCTGACTGAAGCTCCCCACGGAACTGGATTTTCTGCACAGGTTGGTGTTGGCAAACAAGCTGTTACAGGGGTCACATTCTGTCATCTGCCAACATCTTGCACTGACTTTGAAAACCGCATTTCCCTTCCCAGAAGTCAGGAACATCGTTTCTATTTTTATTATAGTTACACAATAATTGATCATCTAGATCCAATAAAGAGTATCCCCTTAGAAAATCCTATTCAATACCTAAAACAATAGGATTGATGTAAAACCCCAAACTCCATGGTGTCAGACAGTCTTGTTTCTGCTGTGTTTAATGTGTGCTTGCTGGTTTTACCCGCATGTGATGAACCCTGAGTTTGATTCCTTCTACCTTGAGTGCAGGGTAGGTTACCAGGAGGACTTGAGATGGTCCCTTCCACTTTGGCTGGATTGTTCCAAAATTCCAGGTTCTGATGTACACCGCATCTCCTGGTTGGAAAGGATGTACAGGCGAGTCCAGCCCCAATGATCTGTTGAGAACCATGCACCTTTTAAGGCTTACAAGAGTTAGTCCCAGTGCTATTAAATATTCATTGCAGCAAAACTTCTGAGACTTCCCTTGTCTTGTTGGTGCCACATGGGAAAGCTTCTGGCCATCCAGAAAAAGGATCCACCAATACCAAAATGTGCCAGTCCCCCTTCTGTCTGGGCAGTTCTGCAAAATCAGTTGGCCAAAATCACCTGGTGATTCCCATGTAACGAGCCCTGGAGGCAGCCTTCTTCCTTCAAAACCAATCCCATCTTTCTCAACAACTGATCTATTATTTTTTGCCATTTTTGTGCTTACTAGATGCCTTTGTAAACTGGCCACCATATTCTCCATTTCCTAATGTGTTTCCTGATGTTTTAGTTCCATTATACATTAATTGTGGAGCTCCAATTACCTGCCCACACGGGGTTACCAATCACCTGCTGGGATTTTCCGTAGCTGCTGCTGATGGGGCTGACTGCCTGTCCTGATCACTGGAATCTGGCTTTTGTTGCAGAACATTCAAGTTTTTGCTAGGTATTAGTGCAAGGAGAGCTTTTTCAGCACCCTCTTGAGCTGTTTGGTCAGCCAATGGAGTCCCTGGATTAACTGGGGAGTCTCCAAACCCATGGGCTTTACAAGGGCGTCAGGGCCACTTCTTTTGGTTTTGGCACACTCTGCAGTAGGTGACTGATTTCTTTTTGTACTCACTGGAGACCTCTGTGCCCTTTCCTTCCATGTGGCTCCCTGGGCGTCTATTATTCCAAACCCAGAGTTCAAATCAGTCCATATGTTCACCTTTTTTCCTTCAGTGATTTCTAGGAAAGGTCATTCATTCTGCTTTTTGTGCTGATGTGTTCAAAGCTAAAGCCTGGGCTTCTATGACCTGGGTTGAGGTTCCCACTGCACACCCAGCTGCCCGTTTTCCATCCGTACCATGCTGCTCCCACCAGGGTGCAGGTCCAGTGCTGGCTCCTGGATGGGATTGCTCTCGAGGTCCCAGAGTCTGCCAGAACACACTTGTTCCATGGATCCCAGGCAGCCATAGCACAAAGATTCCAACCCTTCTCTTAGAAGGGACTCGAACACTTCCCTGTTCCAACCTTGGGTACCTTGAACCAAACCCTGCAAAGCTTTTGCTGCACCTTACAGGCAGGTCAACAGTTTACACTGGGAAAGGAAAAGGTGCCTTTATCTTACCAGGGGTCTTTCTCTGATTTCCTTTGGAGCAGGGATCAAGGGTTCTTCCCAGAATCCTTCAGTGCTGCCTGCAGGTCCTGCCATCCCTCAGATCTGTTGAAATTCAAGAGGATGAGGCCACGGGGTGTCCCAATGGTGCCTTGGTTCCATGGGCCCCACAGTGTAACCATGGTGTCCTTGGTTCTGCAGTGTCACAATGGACCCTTCATTCCATGAGGCCCCACAGTGTGGCAATGGTCCCTTGAGTCCATGAGGCCCCACAAGGTCACAATGGTCCCTTGGTTCCATGGCCCCGCACTCTCACAATGCTCTCCTTGGCTGCACAAGGTCCCGTAGTGGCACAAGGGTCTCCTTGGTGCAGAGACCAGGGCAGAAGGGTTCCACAAGGCCCCAGAGTGTCACAAGGATCTCCTTGGATCTACAGTGTCAGAACTGACCCTTGGTTACACGAGATCCTCCTGTGTCCCAAGGGCTCGTTGGTTCCACAGGGCCTGATTCTCTAACACTTCAGAGATGGTGTAGGACAGTTTCTATTTTCCCGCAGTTTGGTGACGAAAGGAGCACGCTGGGCAGAGCACGGAGATGCTGCTGCTGTCTGCTCAGGGGAAAGGGTCCAACAAGGCTGAGGGGCTGGGAGGCTGCTGGAAGGGCCGTGCCCCACATGGTACAGCTTTCCTGGGAGGCAGGGAACAGCAGGAGAGACACGCACTGCCCCACAGAGCAGCTGGGCAGGGGGACACTGGGCATGAGGAGGAGGAAATGTCCCTCCCAGGGCAGCGTGGGGGCAGAAGCACCCAGAGGGAGGATGAGCTCAGGGCATGTGTGTGTGCCCAAGGCACAGAGGGTGAGGCTGGGCACAGCTCAGGCCAGGGCTGGAGGTGGCAGGGCAGAGCTGGTGGTGGGGCAGTGAGATGGGAGTGTGCAGCCTGCAGGGACACAGCAGCAGCGGTGGGACAGCGCAGGACAAGCTGTGCTGGACATGGCCAAGGGCCCTGGCAGGGCTGGCAGTGTCCAGGAGAAGCCAAGACTTGGTGCCCAGGGTCATGGCAGCGTATCTTCCACCAAGGGCTTAGAGGACACATCTTGTCCTCAGGCCCTGGGGCCTCCTGGGAATAGCCCCGGAAAGTCTGGGCACTGTCAGCCCCCTGTCCTGCCCTCAGCATTCCCCCACATCCCAGCAGCCTCATTTGGGAATGGCTCTGCTCCAGGATGGCATGCTGCAGAGAATGCAGGTAGATTTTGTGCTCACTCCTGGCATGCAGCTGGACAATAAAGCCTGATCCAGCCCCCCCTCAGCCCATGTCTGGCTCTGGCATTGGGGCGGGGCAACTTTGGGAGCAGCCCCAGCCCTGCTCCTGCTCCCGGCTGGGCACCCAGCTGCTGGGACACAGGTGTGTCCTGATGCCACCGTCTACTCCTTTGAGAAGGGGAGGACAGAGTGCATCAGGGAGTTTGGTGTGGCTTACATGCGGCAAGGAGAAGGTGCAGCCCCAAACTGGCTTTCACTTCTAGAACCTTTTGCTATTGCGGGAGCAGCTGCTGGAGCTTTTCAACCGAGCTGCAAGAGTGAAAAGTGTGATGGCATGTCTATCTGAGAAGGAAGGTTCGGTGCCGCAGCCTGTTGTGCACAATTTATATGCTGATAAGAGAAGGGGGTGCTTTTGGAACGTTTTCCTTCCTGACACTTCTGTCTCTGTGAGCTTTAGCTGCTTGGACTCAGGGATACCGAAGGTATGTGAAAGTGACTGGGATGCGAGAATCATGTTGCACAGGGAACAGGGAAGGTCAGCAAATGTTTCCTGTCCTGGCACATCTCTCAGTCTGAACTGCAGCTGCAGATGCTTCACTTCCGCCAAGGACTCTGCCACCTTGAGAGAAGGATGTGCTCTATGGAGTTGAGAAAGAAAGTGCGTCTCACTAGCTTCTTTCCTCTACTTCATAGACAGCAAAGGGGCTATGAAAGGCAGCACTGGCTTTTTGTTCTAGGACTTCTTCTTTACAAGCAGCTGCTGGATGTTTGGAAGGGGGTTTGGGATATGCAAAAATGAGAGGCTAAGATGGTAAGAGGGTAAGATGGAAGTCATCTGGCAAAAGCAGAGCTCACAAAAGGGCCAGCTGAGAAAGCTCTTGCTGCCTACAACTTCAACTGCACCCCTCAAAGCAGCAGCACACACGCTGCTCTCGGCACTTTCCTTCTCAGCTCTACGCACCATCCTAAGCCTTGCCTCTCCCACACTCAGGATCCAAAGACAACGGCACCAGGGACTGCTCACACACTAAAGGCACCAGGACAAAAGGCTCACCAGCTTGGCCTTTGCATTCCCGCTGACAGCTCCACAGCTTGAACCCAGAGAACTGCCTGCTGCCAACAGCCTTTCCAATCACTCTGAGCACCTCATGACAAGGAGCTGCAGCGTGTGGGGAATGAATCTCCAGCAGCCTCCTGCCCCAGGCTGTCCCCCGGGAGCAGCCCTGCTCCAGGCCGTGACTGCCACCTGCACAGCCAAAGGACCCAGAGCCGGTGTTACACACCACGGCTGTGCCTGGCACAGAGACACCAGTGGCCACAAAAGTGGCCATGGCACTGTCCACACACAGTCCCTGCTGCTGCTCCCCCAGCCGCTGGCACCAACTCCCAGCCACCCACTCCTAAAGCCACGGGGCCCACTGGGACACTGCGGGGGCTCGTGGAAGCCAGCGGCCATTGTGACACAGCGGGGCTGCACAGAGCCCACGGTGCTTTGTGACCCGTGGCTCCCAGGAGAGCCTTTGTGATGCTGGGGAACTACAAGGAAGCCTGGCTCCTCTGTGACACCACCACAGAAGCTCAGGGGAGCCCTGGAGACCGTGCTGATGCTATTGAACCTGATGCAACCCTGCCTCCTCTGTGACAACACAGAAGCTCTTGGAGCCCTGGAGACCGTGCTGATGCTATGGAACCTGATGCAACCCTGCCTCCTCTGTGACACCACAGAACCTCTGGGAGCCCTGGAGACCGTGCTGATGCTATGGAACCTGATGCAACCCTGCCTCCACTGTGACACCACAGAAGCTCAGGGAGCCCTGGAGACTGTGGTGATGCTATGGAACCTGATGCAACCCTGCCTCCACTGTGACACCACAGAACCTCTGGGAGCCCTGGAGACCGTGCTGATGCTATGGAACCTGATGCAACCCTGCCTCCACTGTGACACCACAGAAGCTCGGGGAGCTCTGCAGACCGTGGGGATGCTGGCGAAGCTGATGGAACCCTGGGCACCACAGTGACGCTATGGAACCTGGTGGAACCGAGGGGCCACAGTGACACTGTGGGGCCTTTTGGAAGCAACAGGACCCTGGTGGGAAGCCACGGGATGATTAATCCTGCACGAACCTGCTCCAGGTGGGCTCCTCTCTCCCGGCTTCCACAGGTGCTGCTAGGATCCCACTCCGGCACTGGCTTGGCACGGGCTCACGGCTTCCTTTGGCAATGGCTCTGCTCCAGGATGGCATGCTGCAGAGAATGCAGGTAGATTTTGTGCTCACTCCTGGCATGCAGCTGGACAATAAAGCCTGATCCAGCCCCCCCTCAGCATATGTCCGGCTCTGGCATTGGGGCGGGGCAACTTTGGGAGCAGCCCCAGCCCTGCTCCTGCTCCCGGCTGGGCACCCAGCTGCTGGGACACAGGTGTGTCCTGATGCCACCGTCTACTCCTTTGAGAAGGGGAGGACAGAGTGCATCAGGGAGTTTGGTGTGGCTTACATGCGGCAAGGAGAAGGTGCAGCCCCAAACTGGCTTTCACTTCTAGAACCTTTTGCTATTGCAGGAGCAGCTGCTGGAGCTTTTCAACCGAGCTGCAAGAGTGAAAAGTGTGATGGCATGTCTATCTGAGAAGGAAGGTTCGGTGCTGCAGCCTGTTGTGCACAATTTATATGCTGATAAGAGAAGGGGGTGCTTTTGGAACGTTTTCCTTCCTGACACTTCTGTCTCTGTGAGCTTTAGCTGCTTGGACTCAGGGATACCGAAGGTATGTGAAAGTGACTGGGATGCGAGAATCATGTTGCACAGGGAACAGGGAAGGTCAGCAAATGTTTCCTGTCCTGGCACATCTCTCAGTCTGAACTGCAGCTGCAGATGCTTCACTTCCGCCAAGGACTCTGCCACCTTGAGAGAAGGATGCGCTCTATGGAGTTGAGAAAGAAAGTGCGTCTCACTAGCTTCTTTCCTCTACTTCATAGACAGCAAAGGGGCTATGAAAGGCAGCACTGGCTTTTTGTTCTAGGACTTCTTCTTTACAAGCAGCTGCTGGATGTTTGGAAGGGGGTTTGGGATATGCAAAAATGAGAGGCTAAGATGGTAAGAGGGTAAGATGGAAGTCATCTGGCAAAAGCAGAGCTCACAAAAGGGCCAGCTGAGAAAGCTCTTGCTGCCTACAACTTCAACTGCACCCCTCAAAGCAGCAGCACACATGCTGCTCTCGGCACTTTCCTTCTCAGCTCTACGCACCATCCTAAGCCTTGCCTCTCCCACACTCAGGATCCAAAGACAACGGCACCAGGGACTGCTCACACACTAAAGGCACCAGGACAAAAGGCTCACCAGCTTGGCCTTTGCATTCCCGCTGACAGCTCCACAGCTTGAACCCAGAGAACTGCCTGCTGCCAACAGCCTTTCCAATCACTCTGAGCACCTCATGACAAGGAGTGTGGGGAATGAATCTCCAGCAGCCTCCTGCCCCAGGCTGTCCCCCGGGAGCAGCCCTGCTCCAGGCCGTGACTGCCACCTGCACAGCCAAAGGACCCAGAGCCGGTGTTACACACCACGGCTGTGCCTGGCACAGAGACACCAGTGGCCACAAAAGTGGCCATGGCACTGTCCACACACAGTCCCTGCTGCTGCTCCCCCAGCCGCTGGCACCAACTCCCAGCCACCCACTCCTAAAGCCACGGGGCCCACTGGGACACTGCGGGGGCTCGTGGAAGCCAGCGGCCATTGTGACACAGCGGGGCTGCACAGAGCCCACGGTGCTTTGTGACCCGTGGCTCCCAGGAGAGCCTTTGTGATGCTGGGGAACTACAAGGAAGCCTGGCTCCTCTGTGACACCACCACAGAAGCTCAGGGGAGCCCTGGAGACCGTGCTGATGCTATTGAACCTGATGCAACCCTGCCTCCTCTGTGACAACACAGAAGCTCTTGGAGCCCTGGAGACCGTGCTGATGCTATGGAACCTGATGCAACCCTGCCTCCTCTGTGACACCACAGAACCTCTGGGAGCCCTGGAGACCGTGCTGATGCTATGGAACCTGATGCAACCCTGCCTCCACTGTGACACCACAGAAGCTCAGGGAGCCCTGGAGACTGTGGTGATGCTATGGAACCTGATGCAACCCTGCCTCCACTGTGACACCACAGAACCTCTGGGAGCCCTGGAGACCGTGCTGATGCTATGGAACCTGATGCAACCCTGCCTCCACTGTGACACCACAGAAGCTCGGGGAGCTCTGCAGACCGTGGGGATGCTGGCGAAGCTGATGGAACCCTGGGCACCACAGTGACGCTATGGAACCTGGTGGAACCGAGGGGCCACAGTGACACTGTGGGGCCTTTTGGAAGCAACAGGACCCTGGTGGGAAGCCACGGGATGATTAATCCTGCACGAACCTGCTCCAGGTGGGCTCCTCTCTCCCGGCTTCCACAGGTGCTGCTAGGATCCCACTCCGGCACTGGCTTGGCACGGGCTCACGGCTTCCTTTGGCAATGGCTCTGCTCCAGGATGGCATGCTGCAGAGAATGCAGGTAGATTTTGTGCTCACTCCTGGCATGCAGCTGGACAATAAAGCCTGATCCAGCCCCCCCTCAGCATATGTCCGGCTCTGGCATTGGGGCGGGGCAACTTTGGGAGCAGCCCCAGCCCTGCTCCTGCTCCCGGCTGGGCACCCAGCTGCTGGGACACAGGTGTGTCCTGATGCCACCGTCTACTCCTTTGAGAAGGGGAGGACAGAGTGCATCAGGGAGTTTGGTGTGGCTTACATGCGGCAAGGAGAAGGTGCAGCCCCAAACTGGCTTTCACTTCTAGAACCTTTTGCTATTGCGGGAGCAGCTGCTGGAGCTTTTCAACCGAGCTGCAAGAGTGAAAAGTGTGATGGCATGTCTATCTGAGAAGGAAGGTTCGGTGCTGCAGCCTGTTGTGCACAATTTATATGCTGATAAGAGAAGGGGGTGCTTTTGGAACGTTTTCCTTCCTGACACTTCTGTCTCTGTGAGCTTTAGCTGCTTGGACTCAGGGATACCGAAGGTATGTGAAAGTGACTGGGATGCGAGAATCATGTTGCACAGGGAACAGGGAAGGTCAGCAAATGTTTCCTGTCCTGGCACATCTCTCAGTCTGAACTGCAGCTGCAGATGCTTCACTTCCGCCAAGGACTCTGCCACCTTGAGAGAAGGATGCGCTCTATGGAGTTGAGAAAGAAAGTGCGTCTCACTAGCTTCTTTCCTCTACTTCATAGACAGCAAAGGGGCTATGAAAGGCAGCACTGGCTTTTTGTTCTAGGACTTCTTCTTTACAAGCAGCTGCTGGATGTTTGGAAGGGGGTTTGGGATATGCAAAAATGAGAGGCTAAGATGGTAAGAGGGTAAGATGGAAGTCATCTGGCAAAAGCAGAGCTCACAAAAGGGCCAGCTGAGAAAGCTCTTGCTGCCTACAACTTCAACTGCACCCCTCAAAGCAGCAGCACACACGCTGCTCTCGGCACTTTCCTTCTCAGCTCTACGCACCATCCTAAGCCTTGCCTCTCCCACACTCAGGATCCAAAGACAACGGCACCAGGGACTGCTCACACACTAAAGGCACCAGGACAAAAGGCTCACCAGCTTGGCCTTTGCATTCCCGCTGACAGCTCCACAGCTTGAACCCAGAGAACTGCCTGCTGCCAACAGCCTTTCCAATCACTCTGAGCACCTCATGACAAGGAGTGTGGGGAATGAATCTCCAGCAGCCTCCTGCCCCAGGCTGTCCCCCGGGAGCAGCCCTGCTCCAGGCCGTGACTGCCACCTGCACAGCCAAAGGACCCAGAGCCGGTGTTACACACCACGGCTGTGCCTGGCACAGAGACACCAGTGGCCACACAAGTGGCCATGGCACTGTCCACACACAGTCCCTGCTGCTGCTCCCCCAGCCGCTGGCACCAACTCCCAGCCACCCACTCCTAAAGCCACGGGGCCCACTGGGACACTGCGGGGGCTCGTGGAAGCCAGCGGCCATTGTGACACAGCGGGGCTGCACAGAGCCCACGGTGCTTTGTGACCCGTGGCTCCCAGGAGAGCCTTTGTGATGCTGGGGAACTACAAGGAAGCCTGGCTCCTCTGTGACACCACCACAGAAGCTCAGGGGAGCCCTGGAGACCGTGCTGATGCTATTGAACCTGATGCAACCCTGCCTCCTCTGTGACACCACAGAACCTCTGGGAGCCCTGGAGACCGTGCTGATGCTATGGAACCTGATGCAACCCTGCCTCCACTGTGACACCACAGAAGCTCAGGGAGCCCTGGAGACTGTGGTGATGCTATGGAACCTGATGCAACCCTGCCTCCACTGTGACACCACAGAACCTCTGGGAGCCCTGGAGACCGTGCTGATGCTATGGAACCTGATGCAACCCTGCCTCCACTGTGACACCACAGAAGCTCGGGGAGCTCTGCAGACCGTGGGGATGCTGGCGAAGCTGATGGAACCCTGGGCACCACAGTGACGCTATGGAACCTGGTGGAACCGAGGGGCCACAGTGACACTGTGGGGCCTTTTGGAAGCAACAGGACCCTGGTGGGAAGCCACGGGATGATTAATCCTGCACGAACCTGCTCCAGGTGGGCTCCTCTCTCCCGGCTTCCACAGGTGCTGCTAGGATCCCACTCCGGCACTGGCTTGGCACGGGCTCACGGCTTCCTTTGGCAATGGCTCTGCTCCAGGATGGCATGCTGCAGAGAATGCAGGTAGATTTTGTGCTCACTCCTGGCATGCAGCTGGACAATAAAGCCTGATCCAGCCCCCCCTCAGCATATGTCCGGCTCTGGCATTGGGGCGGGGCAACTTTGGGAGCAGCCCCAGCCCTGCTCCTGCTCCCGGCTGGGCACCCAGCTGCTGGGACACAGGTGTGTCCTGATGCCACCGTCTACTCCTTTGAGAAGGGGAGGACAGAGTGCATCAGGGAGTTTGGTGTGGCTTACATGCGGCAAGGAGAAGGTGCAGCCCCAAACTGGCTTTCACTTCTAGAACCTTTTGCTATTGCGGGAGCAGCTGCTGGAGCTTTTCAACCGAGCTGCAAGAGTGAAAAGTGTGATGGCATGTCTATCTGAGAAGGAAGGTTCGGTGCCGCAGCCTGTTGTGCACAATTTATATGCTGATAAGAGAAGGGGGTGCTTTTGCAACGTTTTCCTTCCTGACACTTCTGTCTCTGTGAGCTTTAGCTGCTTGGACTCAGGGATACCGAAGGTATGTGAAAGTGACTGGGATGCGAGAATCATGTTGCACAGGGAACAGGGAAGGTCAGCAAATGTTTCCTGTCCTGGCACATCTCTCAGTCTGAACTGCAGCTGCAGATGCTTCACTTCCGCCAAGGACTCTGCCACCTTGAGAGAAGGATGCGCTCTATGGAGTTGAGAAAGAAAGTGCGTCTCACTAGCTTCTTTCCTCTACTTCATAGACAGCAAAGGGGCTATGAAAGGCAGCACTGGCTTTTTGTTCTAGGACTTCTTCTTTACAAGCAGCTGCTGGATGTTTGGAAGGGGGTTTGGGATATGCAAAAATGAGAGGCTAAGATGGTAAGAGGGTAAGATGGAAGTCATCTGGCAAAAGCAGAGCTCACAAAAGGGCCAGCTGAGAAAGCTCTTGCTGCCTACAACTTCAACTGCACCCCTCAAAGCAGCAGCACACACGCTGCTCTCGGCACTTTCCTTCTCAGCTCTACGCACCATCCTAAGCCTTGCCTCTCCCACACTCAGGATCCAAAGACAACGGCACCAGGGACTGCTCACACACTAAAGGCACCAGGAAAAAAGGCTCACCAGCTTGGCCTTTGCATTCCCGCTGACAGCTCCACAGCTTGAACCCAGAGAACTGCCTGCTGCCAACAGCCTTTCCAATCACTCTGAGCACCTCATGACAAGGAGTGTGGGGAATGAATCTCCAGCAGCCTCCTGCCCCAGGCTGTCCCCCGGGAGCAGCCCTGCTCCAGGCCGTGACTGCCACCTGCACAGCCAAAGGACCCAGAGCCGGTGTTACACACCACGGCTGTGCCTGACACAGAGACACCAGTGGCCACACAAGTGGCCATGGCACTGTCCACACACAGTCCCTGCTGCTGCTCCCCCAGCCGCTGGCACCAACTCCCAGCCACCCACTCCTAAAGCCACGGGGCCCACTGGGACACTGCGGGGGCTCGTGGAAGCCAGCGGCCATTGTGACACAGCGGGGCTGCACAGAGCCCACGGTGCTTTGTGACCCGTGGCTCCCAGGAGAGCCTTTGTGATGCTGGGGAACTACAAGGAAGCCTGGCTCCTCTGTGACACCACCACAGAAGCTCAGGGGAGCCCTGGAGACCGTGCTGATGCTATTGAACCTGATGCAACCCTGCCTCCTCTGTGACACCACAGAAGCTCTTGGAACCCTGGAGACCGTGGTGATGCTATGGAACCTGATGCAACCCTGCCTCCTCTGTGACACCACAGAACCTCTGGGAGCCCTGGAGACCGTGCTGATGCTATGGAACCTGATGCAACCCTGCCTCCACTGTGACACCACAGAAGCTCGGGGAGCTCTGCAGACCGTGGGGATGCTGGCGAAGCTGATGGAACCCTGGGCACCACAGTGACGCTATGGAACCTGGTGGAACCGAGGGGCCACAGTGACACTGTGGGGCCTTTTGGAAGCAACAGGACCCTGGTGGGAAGCCACGGGATGATTAATCCTGCACGAACCTGCTCCAGGTGGGCTCCTCTCTCCCGGCTTCCACAGGTGCTGCTAGGATCCCACTCCGGCACTGGCTTGGCACGGGCTCACGGCTTCCTTTGGCAATGGCTCTGCTCCAGGATGGCATGCTGCAGAGAATGCAGGTAGATTTTGTGCTCACTCCTGGCATGCAGCTGGACAATAAAGCCTGATCCAGCCCCCCCTCAGCATATGTCCGGCTCTGGCATTGGGGCGGGGCAACTTTGGGAGCAGCCCCAGCCCTGCTCCTGCTCCCGGCTGGGCACCCAGCTGCTGGGACACAGGTGTGTCCTGATGCCACCGTCTACTCCTTTGAGAAGGGGAGGACAGAGTGCATCAGGGAGTTTGGTGTGGCTTACATGCGGCAAGGAGAAGGTGCAGCCCCAAACTGGCTTTCACTTCTAGAACCTTTTGCTATTGCGGGAGCAGCTGCTGGAGCTTTTCAACCGAGCTGCAAGAGTGAAAAGTGTGATGGCATGTCTATCTGAGAAGGAAGGTTCGGTGCCGCAGCCTGTTGTGCACAATTTATATGCTGATAAGAGAAGGGGGTGCTTTTGGAACGTTTTCCTTCCTGACACTTCTGTCTCTGTGAGCTTTAGCTGCTTGGACTCAGGGATACCGAAGGTATGTGAAAGTGACTGGGATGCGAGAATCATGTTGCACAGGGAACAGGGAAGGTCAGCAAATGTTTCCTGTCCTGGCACATCTCTCAGTCTGAACTGCAGCTGCAGATGCTTCACTTCCGCCAAGGACTCTGCCACCTTGAGAGAAGGATGCGCTCTATGGAGTTGAGAAAGAAAGTGCGTCTCACTAGCTTCTTTCCTCTACTTCATAGACAGCAAAGGGGCTATGAAAGGCAGCACTGGCTTTTTGTTCTAGGACTTCTTCTTTACAAGCAGCTGCTGGATGTTTGGAAGGGGGTTTGGGATATGCAAAAATGAGAGGCTAAGATGGTAAGAGGGTAAGATGGAAGTCATCTGGCAAAAGCAGAGCTCACAAAAGGGCCAGCTGAGAAAGCTCTTGCTGCCTACAACTTCAACTGCACCCCTCAAAGCAGCAGCACACACGCTGCTCTCGGCACTTTCCTTCTCAGCTCTACGCACCATCCTAAGCCTTGCCTCTCCCACACTCAGGATCCAAAGACAACGGCACCAGGGACTGCTCACACACTAAAGGCACCAGGAAAAAAGGCTCACCAGCTTGGCCTTTGCATTCCCGCTGACAGCTCCACAGCTTGAACCCAGAGAACTGCCTGCTGCCAACAGCCTTTCCAATCACTCTGAGCACCTCATGACAAGGAGTGTGGGGAATGAATCTCCAGCAGCCTCCTGCCCCAGGCTGTCCCCCGGGAGCAGCCCTGCTCCAGGCCGTGACTGCCACCTGCACAGCCAAAGGACCCAGAGCCGGTGTTACACACCACGGCTGTGCCTGACACAGAGACACCAGTGGCCACACAAGTGGCCATGGCACTGTCCACACACAGTCCCTGCTGCTGCTCCCCCAGCCGCTGGCACCAACTCCCAGCCACCCACTCCTAAAGCCACGGGGCCCACTGGGACACTGCGGGGGCTCGTGGAAGCCAGCGGCCATTGTGACACAGCGGGGCTGCACAGAGCCCACGGTGCTTTGTGACCCGTGGCTCCCAGGAGAGCCTTTGTGATGCTGGGGAACTACAAGGAAGCCTGGCTCCTCTGTGACACCACCACAGAAGCTCAGGGGAGCCCTGGAGACCGTGCTGATGCTATTGAACCTGATGCAACCCTGCCTCCTCTGTGACACCACAGAAGCTCTTGGAACCCTGGAGACCGTGGTGATGCTATGGAACCTGATGCAACCCTGCCTCCTCTGTGACACCACAGAACCTCTGGGAGCCCTGGAGACCGTGCTGATGCTATGGAACCTGATGCAACCCTGCCTCCACTGTGACACCACAGAAGCTCGGGGAGCTCTGCAGACCGTGGGGATGCTGGCGAAGCTGACGGAACCCTGGGCACCACAGTGACGCTATGGAACCTGGTGGAACCGAGGGGCCACAGTGACACTGTGGGGCCTTTTGGAAGCAACAGGACCCTGGTGGGAAGCCACGGGATGATTAATCCTGCACGAACCTGCTCCAGGTGGGCTCCTCTCTCCCGGCTTCCACAGGTGCTGCTAGGATCCCACTCCGGCACTGGCTTGGCACGGGCTCACGGCTTCCTTTGGCAATGGCTCTGCTCCAGGATGGCATGCTGCAGAGAATGCAGGTAGATTTTGTGCTCACTCCTGGCATGCAGCTGGACAATAAAGCCTGATCCAGCCCCCCCTCAGCATATGTCTGGCTCTGGCATTGGGGCGGGGCAACTTTGGGAGCAGCCCCAGCCCTGCTCCTGCTCCCGGCTGGGCACCCAGCTGCTGGGACACAGGTGTGTCCTGATGCCACCGTCTACTCCTTTGAGAAGGGGAGGACAGAGTGCATCAGGGAGTTTGGTGTGGCTTACATGCGGCAAGGAGAAGGTGCAGCCCCAAACTGGCTTTCACTTCTAGAACCTTTTGCTATTGCGGGAGCAGCTGCTGGAGCTTTTCAACCGAGCTGCAAGAGTGAAAAGTGTGATGGCATGTCTATCTGAGAAGGAAGGTTCGGTGCCGCAGCCTGTTGTGCACAATTTATATGCTGATAAGAGAAGGGGGTGCTTTTGGAACGTTTTCCTTCCTGACACTTCTGTCTCTGTGAGCTTTAGCTGCTTGGACTCAGGGATACCGAAGGTATGTGAAAGTGACTGGGATGCGAGAATCATGTTGCACAGGGAACAGGGAAGGTCAGCAAATGTTTCCTGTCCTGGCACATCTCTCAGTCTGAACTGCAGCTGCAGATGCTTCACTTCCGCCAAGGACTCTGCCACCTTGAGAGAAGGATGCGCTCTATGGAGTTGAGAAAGAAAGTGCGTCTCACTAGCTTCTTTCCTCTACTTCATAGACAGCAAAGGGGCTATGAAAGGCAGCACTGGCTTTTTGTTCTAGGACTTCTTCTTTACAAGCAGCTGCTGGATGTTTGGAAGGGGGTTTGGGATATGCAAAAATGAGAGGCTAAGATGGTAAGAGGGTAAGATGGAAGTCATCTGGCAAAAGCAGAGCTCACAAAAGGGCCAGCTGAGAAAGCTCTTGCTGCCTACAACTTCAACTGCACCCCTCAAAGCAGCAGCACACACGCTGCTCTCGGCACTTTCCTTCTCAGCTCTACGCACCATCCTAAGCCTTGCCTCTCCCACACTCAGGATCCAAAGACAACGGCACCAGGGACTGCTCACACACTAAAGGCACCAGGACAAAAGGCTCACCAGCTTGGCCTTTGCATTCCCGCTGACAGCTCCACAGCTTGAACCCAGAGAACTGCCTGCTGCCAACAGCCTTTCCAATCACTCTGAGCACCTCATGACAAGGAGTGTGGGGAATGAATCTCCAGCAGCCTCCTGCCCCAGGCTGTCCCCCGGGAGCAGCCCTGCTCCAGGCCGTGACTGCCACCTGCACAGCCAAAGGACCCAGAGCCGGTGTTACACACCACGGCTGTGCCTGGCACAGAGACACCAGTGGCCACACAAGTGGCCATGGCACTGTCCACACACAGTCCCTGCTGCTGCTCCCCCAGCCGCTGGCACCAACTCCCAGCCACCCACTCCTAAAGCCACGGGGCCCACTGGGACACTGCGGGGGCTCGTGGAAGCCAGCGGCCATTGTGACACAGCGGGGCTGCACAGAGCCCACGGTGCTTTGTGACCCGTGGCTCCCAGGAGAGCCTTTGTGATGCTGGGGAACTACAAGGAAGCCTGGCTCCTCTGTGACACCACCACAGAAGCTCAGGGGAGCCCTGGAGACCGTGCTGATGCTATTGAACCTGATGCAACCCTGCCTCCTCTGTGACAACACAGAAGCTCTTGGAGCCCTGGAGACCGTGCTGATGCTATGGAACCTGATGCAACCCTGCCTCCTCTGTGACACCACAGAACCTCTGGGAGCCCTGGAGACCGTGCTGATGCTATGGAACCTGATGCAACCCTGCCTCCACTGTGACACCACAGAAGCTCAGGGAGCCCTGGAGACTGTGGTGATGCTATGGAACCTGATGCAACCCTGCCTCCACTGTGACACCACAGAACCTCTGGGAGCCCTGGAGACCGTGCTGATGCTATGGAACCTGATGCAACCCTGCCTCCACTGTGACACCACAGAAGCTCGGGGAGCTCTGCAGACCGTGGGGATGCTGGCGAAGCTGACGGAACCCTGGGCACCACAGTGACGCTATGGAACCTGGTGGAACCGAGGGGCCACATTGACACTGTGGGGCCTTTTGGAAGCAACAGGACCCTGGTGGGAAGCCACGGGATGATTAATCCTGCACGAACCTGCTCCAGGTGGGCTCCTCTCTCCCGGCTTCCACAGGTGCTGCTAGGATCCCACTCCGGCACTGGCTTGGCACGGGCTCACGGCTTCCTTTGGCAATGGCTCTGCTCCAGGATGGCATGCTGCAGAGAATGCAGGTAGATTTTGTGCTCACTCCTGGCATGCAGCTGGACAATAAAGCCTGATCCAGCCCCCCCTCAGCATATGTCCGGCTCTGGCATTGGGGCGGGGCAACTTTGGGAGCAGCCCCAGCCCTGCTCCTGCTCCCGGCTGGGCACCCAGCTGCTGGGACACAGGTGTGTCCTGATGCCACCGTCTACTCCTTTGAGAAGGGGAGGACAGAGTGCATCAGGGAGTTTGGTGTGGCTTACATGCGGCAAGGAGAAGGTGCAGCCCCAAACTGGCTTTCACTTCTAGAACCTTTTGCTATTGCGGGAGCAGCTGCTGGAGCTTTTCAACCGAGCTGCAAGAGTGAAAAGTGTGATGGCATGTCTATCTGAGAAGGAAGGTTCGGTGCCGCAGCCTGTTGTGCACAATTTATATGCTGATAAGAGAAGGGGGTGCTTTTGCAACGTTTTCCTTCCTGACACTTCTGTCTCTGTGAGCTTTAGCTGCTTGGACTCAGGGATACCGAAGGTATGTGAAAGTGACTGGGATGCGAGAATCATGTTGCACAGGGAACAGGGAAGGTCAGCAAATGTTTCCTGTCCTGGCACATCTCTCAGTCTGAACTGCAGCTGCAGATGCTTCACTTCCGCCAAGGACTCTGCCACCTTGAGAGAAGGATGCGCTCTATGGAGTTGAGAAAGAAAGTGCGTCTCACTAGCTTCTTTCCTCTACTTCATAGACAGCAAAGGGGCTATGAAAGGCAGCACTGGCTTTTTGTTCTAGGACTTCTTCTTTACAAGCAGCTGCTGGATGTTTGGAAGGGGGTTTGGGATATGCAAAAATGAGAGGCTAAGATGGTAAGAGGGTAAGATGGAAGTCATCTGGCAAAAGCAGAGCTCACAAAAGGGCCAGCTGAGAAAGCTCTTGCTGCCTACAACTTCAACTGCACCCCTCAAAGCAGCAGCACACACGCTGCTCTCGGCACTTTCCTTCTCAGCTCTACGCACCATCCTAAGCCTTGCCTCTCCCACACTCAGGATCCAAAGACAACGGCACCAGGGACTGCTCACACACTAAAGGCACCAGGACAAAAGGCTCACCAGCTTGGCCTTTGCATTCCCGCTGACAGCTCCACAGCTTGAACCCAGAGAACTGCCTGCTGCCAACAGCCTTTCCAATCACTCTGAGCACCTCATGACAAGGAGTGTGGGGAATGAATCTCCAGCAGCCTCCTGCCCCAGGCTGTCCCCCGGGAGCAGCCCTGCTCCAGGCCGTGACTGCCACCTGCACAGCCAAAGGACCCAGAGCCGGTGTTACACACCACGGCTGTGCCTGGCACAGAGACACCAGTGGCCACACAAGTGGCCATGGCACTGTCCACACACAGTCCCTGCTGCTGCTCCCCCAGCCGCTGGCACCAACTCCCAGCCACCCACTCCTAAAGCCACGGGGCCCACTGGGACACTGCGGGGGCTCGTGGAAGCCAGCGGCCATTGTGACACAGCGGGGCTGCACAGAGCCCACGGTGCTTTGTGACCCGTGGCTCCCAGGAGAGCCTTTGTGATGCTGGGGAACTACAAGGAAGCCTGGCTCCTCTGTGACACCACCACAGAAGCTCAGGGGAGCCCTGGAGACCATGCTGATGCTATTGAACCTGATGCAACCCTGCCTCCTCTGTGACACCACAGAACCTCTGGGAGCCCTGGAGACCGTGCTGATGCTATGGAACCTGATGCAACCCTGCCTCCTCTGTGACACCACAGAACCTCTGGGAGCTCTGGAGACCGTGCTGATGCTATGGAACCTGATGCAACCCTGCCTCCACTGTGACACCACAGAAGCTCAGGGAGCCCTGGAGACTGTGGTGATGCTATGGAACCTGATGCAACCCTGCCTCCTCTGTGACACCACAGAACCTCTGGGAGCCCTGGAGACCGTGCTGATGCTATGGAACCTGATGCAACCCTGCCTCCACTGTGACACCACAGAAGCTCGGGGAGCTCTGCAGACCGTGGGGATGCTGGCGAAGCTGATGGAACCCTGGGCACCACAGTGACGCTATGGAACCTGGTGGAACCGAGGGGCCACAGTGACACTGTGGGGCCTTTTGGAAGCAACAGGACCCTGGTGGGAAGCCACGGGATGATTAATCCTGCACGAACCTGCTCCAGGTGGGCTCCTCTCTCCCGGCTTCCACAGGTGCTGCTAGGATCCCACTCCGGCACTGGCTTGGCACGGGCTGACGGCTTCCTTTGGCAATGGCTCTGCTCCAGGATGGCATGCTGCAGAGAATGCAGGTAGATTTTGTGCTCACTCCTGGCATGCAGCTGGACAATAAAGCCTGATCCAGCCCCCCCTCAGCATATGTCCGGCTCTGGCATTGGGGCGGGGCAACTTTGGGAGCAGCCCCAGCCCTGCTCCTGCTCCCGGCTGGGCACCCAGCTGCTGGGACACAGGTGTGTCCTGATGCCACCGTCTACTCCTTTGAGAAGGGGAGGACAGAGTGCATCAGGGAGTTTGGTGTGGCTTACATGCGGCAAGGAGAAGGTGCAGCCCCAAACTGGCTTTCACTTCTAGAACCTTTTGCTATTGCGGGAGCAGCTGCTGGAGCTTTTCAACCGAGCTGCAAGAGTGAAAAGTGTGATGGCATGTCTATCTGAGAAGGAAGGTTCGGTGCCGCAGCCTGTTGTGCACAATTTATATGCTGATAAGAGAAGGGGGTGCTTTTGCAACGTTTTCCTTCCTGACACTTCTGTCTCTGTGAGCTTTAGCTGCTTGGACTCAGGGATACCGAAGGTATGTGAAAGTGACTGGGATGCGAGAATCATGTTGCACAGGGAACAGGGAAGGTCAGCAAATGTTTCCTGTCCTGGCACATCTCTCAGTCTGAACTGCAGCTGCAGATGCTTCACTTCCGCCAAGGACTCTGCCACCTTGAGAGAAGGATGCGCTCTATGGAGTTGAGAAAGAAAGTGCGTCTCACTAGCTTCTTTCCTCTACTTCATAGACAGCAAAGGGGCTATGAAAGGCAGCACTGGCTTTTTGTTCTAGGACTTCTTCTTTACAAGCAGCTGCTGGATGTTTGGAAGGGGGTTTGGGATATGCAAAAATGAGAGGCTAAGATGGTAAGAGGGTAAGATGGAAGTCATCTGGCAAAAGCAGAGCTCACAAAAGGGCCAGCTGAGAAAGCTCTTGCTGCCTACAACTTCAACTGCACCCCTCAAAGCAGCAGCACACACGCTGCTCTCGGCACTTTCCTTCTCAGCTCTACGCACCATCCTAAGCCTTGCCTCTCCCACACTCAGGATCCAAAGACAACGGCACCAGGGACTGCTCACACACTAAAGGCACCAGGACAAAAGGCTCACCAGCTTGGCCTTTGCATTCCCGCTGACAGCTCCACAGCTTGAACCCAGAGAACTGCCTGCTGCCAACAGCCTTTCCAATCACTCTGAGCACCTCATGACAAGGAGTGTGGGGAATGAATCTCCAGCAGCCTCCTGCCCCAGGCTGTCCCCCGGGAGCAGCCCTGCTCCAGGCCGTGACTGCCACCTGCACAGCCAAAGGACCCAGAGCCGGTGTTACACACCACGGCTGTGCCTGGCACAGAGACACCAGTGGCCACACAAGTGGCCATGGCACTGTCCACACACAGTCCCTGCTGCTGCTCCCCCAGCCGCTGGCACCAACTCCCAGCCACCCACTCCTAAAGCCACGGGGCCCACTGGGACACTGCGGGGGCTCGTGGAAGCCAGCGGCCATTGTGACACAGCGGGGCTGCACAGAGCCCACGGTGCTTTGTGACCCGTGGCTCCCAGGAGAGCCTTTGTGATGCTGGGGAACTACAAGGAAGCCTGGCTCCTCTGTGACACCACCACAGAAGCTCAGGGGAGCCCTGGAGACCGTGCTGATGCTATTGAACCTGATGCAACCCTGCCTCCTCTGTGACACCACAGAACCTCTGGGAGCCCTGGAGACCGTGCTGATGCTATGGAACCTGATGCAACCCTGCCTCCACTGTGACACCACAGAAGCTCAGGGAGCCCTGGAGACTGTGGTGATGCTATGGAACCTGATGCAACCCTGCCTCCACTGTGACACCACAGAAGCTCGGGGAGCTCTGCAGACCGTGGGGATGCTGGCGAAGCTGACGGAACCCTGGGCACCACAGTGACGCTATGGAACCTGGTGGAACCGAGGGGCCACAGTGACACTGTGGGGCCTTTTGGAAGCAACAGGACCCTGGTGGGAAGCCACGGGATGATTAATCCTGCACGAACCTGCTCCAGGTGGGCTCCTCTCTCCCGGCTTCCACAGGTGCTGCTAGGATCCCACTCCGGCACTGGCTTGGCACGGGCTCACGGCTTCCTTTGGCAATGGCTCTGCTCCAGGATGGCATGCTGCAGAGAATGCAGGTAGATTTTGTGCTCACTCCTGGCATGCAGCTGGACAATAAAGCCTGATCCAGCCCCCCCTCAGCATATGTCCGGCTCTGGCATTGGGGCGGGGCAACTTTGGGAGCAGCCCCAGCCCTGCTCCTGCTCCCGGCTGGGCACCCAGCTGCTGGGACACAGGTGTGTCCTGATGCCACCGTCTACTCCTTTGAGAAGGGGAGGACAGAGTGCATCAGGGAGTTTGGTGTGGCTTACATGCGGCAAGGAGAAGGTGCAGCCCCAAACTGGCTTTCACTTCTAGAACCTTTTGCTATTGCGGGAGCAGCTGCTGGAGCTTTTCAACCGAGCTGCAAGAGTGAAAAGTGTGATGGCATGTCTATCTGAGAAGGAAGGTTCGGTGCCACAGCCTGTTGTGCACAATTTATATGCTGATAAGAGAAGGGGGTGCTTTTGGAACGTTTCCCTTCCTGACACTTCTGTCTCTGTGAGCTTTAGCTGCTTGGACTCAGGGATACCGAAGGTATGTGAAAGTGACTGGGATGCGAGAATCATGTTGCACAGGGAACAGGGAAGGTCAGCAAATGTTTCCTGTCCTGGCACATCTCTCAGTCTGAACTGCAGCTGCAGATGCTTCACTTCCGCCAAGGACTCTGCCACCTTGAGAGAAGGATGCGCTCTATGGAGTTGAGAAAGAAAGTGCGTCTCACTAGCTTCTTTCCTCTACTTCATAGACAGCAAAGGGGCTATGAAAGGCAGCACTGGCTTTTTGTTCTAGGACTTCTTCTTTACAAGCAGCTGCTGGATGTTTGGAAGGGGGTTTGGGATATGCAAAAATGAGAGGCTAAGATGGTAAGAGGGTAAGATGGAAGTCATCTGGCAAAAGCAGAGCTCACAAAAGGGCCAGCTGAGAAAGCTCTTGCTGCCTACAACTTCAACTGCACCCCTCAAAGCAGCAGCACACACGCTGCTCTCGGCACTTTCCTTCTCAGCTCTACGCACCATCCTAAGCCTTGCCTCTCCCACACTCAGGATCCAAAGACAACGGCACCAGGGACTGCTCACACACTAAAGGCACCAGGACAAAAGGCTCACCAGCTTGGCCTTTGCATTCCCGCTGACAGCTCCACAGCTTGAACCCAGAGAACTGCCTGCTGCCAACAGCCTTTCCAATCACTCTGAGCACCTCATGACAAGGAGTGTGGGGAATGAATCTCCAGCAGCCTCCTGCCCCAGGCTGTCCCCCGGGAGCAGCCCTGCTCCAGGCCGTGACTGCCACCTGCACAGCCAAAGGACCCAGAGCCGGTGTTACACACCACGGCTGTGCCTGGCACAGAGACACCAGTGGCCACACAAGTGGCCATGGCACTGTCCACACACAGTCCCTGCTGCTGCTCCCCCAGCCGCTGGCACCAACTCCCAGCCACCCACTCCTAAAGCCACGGGGCCCACTGGGACACTGCGGGGGCTCGTGGAAGCCAGCGGCCATTGTGACACAGCGGGGCTGCACAGAGCCCACGGTGCTTTGTGACCCGTGGCTCCCAGGAGAGCCTTTGTGATGCTGGGGAACTACAAGGAAGCCTGGCTCCTCTGTGACACCACCACAGAAGCTCAGGGGAGCCCTGGAGACCGTGCTGATGCTATGGAACCTGATGCAACCCTGCCTCCTCTGTGACACCACAGAACCTCTGGGAGCCCTGGAGACCGTGCTGATGCTATGGAACCTGATGCAACCCTGCCTCCACTGTGACACCACAGAAGCTCAGGGAGCCCTGGAGACTGTGGTGATGCTATGGAACCTGATGCAACCCTGCCTCCACTGTGACACCACAGAACCTCTGGGAGCCCTGGAGACCGTGCTGATGCTATGGAACCTGATGCAACCCTGCCTCCACTGTGACACCACAGAAGCTCGGGGAGCTCTGCAGACCGTGGGGATGCTGGCGAAGCTGACGGAACCCTGGGCACCACAGTGACGCTATGGAACCTGGTGGAACCGAGGGGCCACAGTGACACTGTGGGGCCTTTTGGAAGCAACAGGACCCTGGTGGGAAGCCACGGGATGATTAATCCTGCACGAACCTGCTCCAGGTGGGCTCCTCTCTCCCGGCTTCCACAGGTGCTGCTAGGATCCCACTCCGGCACTGGCTTGGCACGGGCTCACGGCTTCCTTTGGCAATGGCTCTGCTCCAGGATGGCATGCTGCAGAGAATGCAGGTAGATTTTGTGCTCACTCCTGGCATGCAGCTGGACAATAAAGCCTGATCCAGCCCCCCCTCAGCATATGTCCGGCTCTGGCATTGGGGCGGGGCAACTTTGGGAGCAGCCCCAGCCCTGCTCCTGCTCCCGGCTGGGCACCCAGCTGCTGGGACACAGGTGTGTCCTGATGCCACCGTCTACTCCTTTGAGAAGGGGAGGACAGAGTGCATCAGGGAGTTTGGTGTGGCTTACATGCGGCAAGGAGAAGGTGCAGCCCCAAACTGGCTTTCACTTCTAGAACCTTTTGCTATTGCGGGAGCAGCTGCTGGAGCTTTTCAACCGAGCTGCAAGAGTGAAAAGTGTGATGGCATGTCTATCTGAGAAGGAAGGTTCGGTGCCGCAGCCTGTTGTGCACAATTTATATGCTGATAAGAGAAGGGGGTGCTTTTGGAACGTTTTCCTTCCTGACACTTCTGTCTCTGTGAGCTTTAGCTGCTTGGACTCAGGGATACCGAAGGTATGTGAAAGTGACTGGGATGCGAGAATCATGTTGCACAGGGAACAGGGAAGGTCAGCAAATGTTTCCTGTCCTGGCACATCTCTCAGTCTGAACTGCAGCTGCAGATGCTTCACTTCCGCCAAGGACTCTGCCACCTTGAGAGAAGGATGCGCTCTATGGAGTTGAGAAAGAAAGTGCGTCTCACTAGCTTCTTTCCTCTACTTCATAGACAGCAAAGGGGCTATGAAAGGCAGCACTGGCTTTTTGTTCTAGGACTTCTTCTTTACAAGCAGCTGCTGGATGTTTGGAAGGGGGTTTGGGATATGCAAAAATGAGAGGCTAAGATGGTAAGAGGGTAAGATGGAAGTCATCTGGCAAAAGCAGAGCTCACAAAAGGGCCAGCTGAGAAAGCTCTTGCTGCCTACAACTTCAACTGCACCCCTCAAAGCAGCAGCACACACGCTGCTCTCGGCACTTTCCTTCTCAGCTCTACGCACCATCCTAAGCCTTGCCTCTCCCACACTCAGGATCCAAAGACAACGGCACCAGGGACTGCTCACACACTAAAGGCACCAGGACAAAAGGCTCACCAGCTTGGCCTTTGCATTCCCGCTGACAGCTCCACAGCTTGAACCCAGAGAACTGCCTGCTGCCAACAGCCTTTCCAATCACTCTGAGCACCTCATGACAAGGAGTGTGGGGAATGAATCTCCAGCAGCCTCCTGCCCCAGGCTGTCCCCCGGGAGCAGCCCTGCTCCAGGCCGTGACTGCCACCTGCACAGCCAAAGGACCCAGAGCCGGTGTTACACACCACGGCTGTGCCTGGCACAGAGACACCAGTGGCCACACAAGTGGCCATGGCACTGTCCACACACAGTCCCTGCTGCTGCTCCCCCAGCCGCTGGCACCAACTCCCAGCCACCCACTCCTAAAGCCACGGGGCCCACTGGGACACTGCGGGGGCTTGTGGAAGCCAGCGGCCATTGTGACACAGCGGGGCTGCACAGAGCCCACGGTGCTTTGTGACCCGTGGCTCCCAGGAGAGCCTTTGTGATGCTGGGGAACTACAAGGAAGCCTGGCTCCTCTGTGACACCACCACAGAAGCTCAGGGGAGCCCTGGAGACCGTGCTGATGCTATGGAACCTGATGCAACCCTGCCTCCTCTGTGACACCACAGAACCTCTGGGAGCCCTGGAGACCGTGCTGATGCTATGGAACCTGATGCAACCCTGCCTCCACTGTGACACCACAGAAGCTCAGGGAGCCCTGGAGACTGTGGTGATGCTATGGAACCTGATGCAACCCTGCCTCCACTGTGACACCACAGAACCTCTGGGAGCCCTGGAGACCGTGCTGATGCTATGGAACCTGATGCAACCCTGCCTCCACTGTGACACCACAGAAGCTCGGGGAGCTCTGCAGACCGTGGGGATGCTGGCGAAGCTGACGGAACCCTGGGCACCACAGTGACGCTATGGAACCTGGTGGAACCGAGGGGCCACAGTGACACTGTGGGGCCTTTTGGAAGCAACAGGACCCTGGTGGGAAGCCACGGGATGATTAATCCTGCACGAACCTGCTCCAGGTGGGCTCCTCTCTCCCGGCTTCCACAGGTGCTGCTAGGATCCCACTCCGGCACTGGCTTGGCACAGGCTCACGGCTTCCTTTGGCAATGGCTCTGCTCCAGGATGGCATGCTGCAGAGAATGCAGGTAGATTTTGTGCTCACTCCTGGCATGCAGCTGGACAATAAAGCCTGATCCAGCCCCCCCTCAGCATATGTCCGGCTCTGGCATTGGGGCGGGGCAACTTTGGGAGCAGCCCCAGCCCTGCTCCTGCTCCCGGCTGGGCACCCAGCTGCTGGGACACAGGTGTGTCCTGATGCCACCGTCTACTCCTTTGAGAAGGGGAGGACAGAGTGCATCAGGGAGTTTGGTGTGGCTTACATGCGGCAAGGAGAAGGTGCAGCCCCAAACTGGCTTTCACTTCTAGAACCTTTTGCTATTGCGGGAGCAGCTGCTGGAGCTTTTCAACCGAGCTGCAAGAGTGAAAAGTGTGATGGCATGTCTATCTGAGAAGGAAGGTTCGGTGCCGCAGCCTGTTGTGCACAATTTATATGCTGATAAGAGAAGGGGGTGCTTTTGGAACGTTTTCCTTCCTGACACTTCTGTCTCTGTGAGCTTTAGCTGCTTGGACTCAGGGATACCGAAGGTATGTGAAAGTGACTGGGATGCGAGAATCATGTTGCACAGGGAACAGGGAAGGTCAGCAAATGTTTCCTGTCCTGGCACATCTCTCAGTCTGAACTGCAGCTGCAGATGCTTCACTTCCGCCAAGGACTCTGCCACCTTGAGAGAAGGATGCGCTCTATGGAGTTGAGAAAGAAAGTGCGTCTCACTAGCTTCTTTCCTCTACTTCATAGACAGCAAAGGGGCTATGAAAGGCAGCACTGGCTTTTTGTTCTAGGACTTCTTCTTTACAAGCAGCTGCTGGATGTTTGGAAGGGGGTTTGGGATATGCAAAAATGAGAGGCTAAGATGGTAAGAGGGTAAGATGGAAGTCATCTGGCAAAAGCAGAGCTCACAAAAGGGCCAGCTGAGAAAGCTCTTGCTGCCTACAACTTCAACTGCACCCCTCAAAGCAGCAGCACACACGCTGCTCTCGGCACTTTCCTTCTCAGCTCTACGCACCATCCTAAGCCTTGCCTCTCCCACACTCAGGATCCAAAGACAACGGCACCAGGGACTGCTCACACACTAAAGGCACCAGGACAAAAGGCTCACCAGCTTGGCCTTTGCATTCCCGCTGACAGCTCCACAGCTTGAACCCAGAGAACTGCCTGCTGCCAACAGCCTTTCCAATCACTCTGAGCACCTCATGACAAGGAGTGTGGGGAATGAATCTCCAGCAGCCTCCTGCCCCAGGCTGTCCCCCGGGAGCAGCCCTGCTCCAGGCCGTGACTGCCACCTGCACAGCCAAAGGACCCAGAGCCGGTGTTACACACCACGGCTGTGCCTGGCACAGAGACACCAGTGGCCACACAAGTGGCCATGGCACTGTCCACACACAGTCCCTGCTGCTGCTCCCCCAGCCGCTGGCACCAACTCCCAGCCACCCACTCCTAAAGCCACGGGGCCCACTGGGACACTGCGGGGGCTCGTGGAAGCCAGCGGCCATTGTGACACAGCGGGGCTGCACAGAGCCCACGGTGCTTTGTGACCCGTGGCTCCCAGGAGAGCCTTTGTGATGCTGGGGAACTACAAGGAAGCCTGGCTCCTCTGTGACACCACCACAGAAGCTCAGGGGAGCCCTGGAGACCGTGCTGATGCTATTGAACCTGATGCAACCCTGCCTCCTCTGTGACACCACAGAACCTCTGGGAGCCCTGGAGACCGTGCTGATGCTATGGAACCTGATGCAACCCTGCCTCCACTGTGACACCACAGAAGCTCAGGGAGCCCTGGAGACTGTGGTGATGCTATGGAACCTGATGCAACCCTGCCTCCACTGTGACACCACAGAACCTCTGGGAGCCCTGGAGACCGTGCTGATGCTATGGAACCTGATGCAACCCTGCCTCCACTGTGACACCACAGAAGCTCGGGGAGCTCTGCAGACCGTGGGGATGCTGGCGAAGCTGATGGAACCCTGGGCACCACAGTGACGCTATGGAACCTGGTGGAACCGAGGGGCCACAGTGACACTGTGGGGCCTTTTGGAAGCAACAGGACCCTGGTGGGAAGCCACGGGATGATTAATCCTGCACGAACCTGCTCCAGGTGGGCTCCTCTCTCCCGGCTTCCACAGGTGCTGCTAGGATCCCACTCCGGCACTGGCTTGGCACGGGCTCACGGCTTCCTTTGGCAATGGCTCTGCTCCAGGATGGCATGCTGCAGAGAATGCAGGTAGATTTTGTGCTCACTCCTGGCATGCAGCTGGACAATAAAGCCTGATCCAGCCCCCCCTCAGCATATGTCCGGCTCTGGCATTGGGGCGGGGCAACTTTGGGAGCAGCCCCAGCCCTGCTCCTGCTCCCGGCTGGGCACCCAGCTGCTGGGACACAGGTGTGTCCTGATGCCACCGTCTACTCCTTTGAGAAGGGGAGGACAGAGTGCATCAGGGAGTTTGGTGTGGCTTACATGCGGCAAGGAGAAGGTGCAGCCCCAAACTGGCTTTCACTTCTAGAACCTTTTGCTATTGCGGGAGCAGCTGCTGGAGCTTTTCAACCGAGCTGCAAGAGTGAAAAGTGTGATGGCATGTCTATCTGAGAAGGAAGGTTCGGTGCCGCAGCCTGTTGTGCACAATTTATATGCTGATAAGAGAAGGGGGTGCTTTTGCAACGTTTTCCTTCCTGACACTTCTGTCTCTGTGAGCTTTAGCTGCTTGGACTCAGGGGTACCGAAGGTATGTGAAAGTGACTGGGATGCGAGAATCATGTTGCACAGGGAACAGGGAAGGTCAGCAAATGTTTCCTGTCCTGGCACATCTCTCAGTCTGAACTGCAGCTGCAGATGCTTCACTTCCGCCAAGGACTCTGCCACCTTGAGAGAAGGATGCGCTCTATGGAGTTGAGAAAGAAAGTGCGTCTCACTAGCTTCTTTCCTCTACTTCATAGACAGCAAAGGGGCTATGAAAGGCAGCACTGGCTTTTTGTTCTAGGACTTCTTCTTTACAAGCAGCTGCTGGATGTTTGGAAGGGGGTTTGGGATATGCAAAAATGAGAGGCTAAGATGGTAAGAGGGTAAGATGGAAGTCATCTGGCAAAAGCAGAGCTCACAAAAGGGCCAGCTGAGAAAGCTCTTGCTGCCTACAACTTCAACTGCACCCCTCAAAGCAGCAGCACACACGCTGCTCTCGGCACTTTCCTTCTCAGCTCTACGCACCATCCTAAGCCTTGCCTCTCCCACACTCAGGATCCAAAGACAACGGCACCAGGGACTGCTCACACACTAAAGGCACCAGGACAAAAGGCTCACCAGCTTGGCCTTTGCATTCCCGCTGACAGCTCCACAGCTTGAACCCAGAGAACTGCCTGCTGCCAACAGCCTTTCCAATCACTCTGAGCACCTCATGACAAGGAGTGTGGGGAATGAATCTCCAGCAGCCTCCTGCCCCAGGCTGTCCCCCGGGAGCAGCCCTGCTCCAGGCCGTGACTGCCACCTGCACAGCCAAAGGACCCAGAGCCGGTGTTACACACCACGGCTGTGCCTGGCACAGAGACACCAGTGGCCACACAAGTGGCCATGGCACTGTCCACACACAGTCCCTGCTGCTGCTCCCCCAGCCGCTGGCACCAACTCCCAGCCACCCACTCCTAAAGCCACGGGGCCCACTGGGACACTGCGGGGGCTCGTGGAAGCCAGCGGCCATTGTGACACAGCGGGGCTGCACAGAGCCCACGGTGCTTTGTGACCCGTGGCTCCCAGGAGAGCCTTTGTGATGCTGGGGAACTACAAGGAAGCCTGGCTCCTCTGTGACACCACCACAGAAGCTCAGGGGAGCCCTGGAGACCGTGCTGATGCTATGGAACCTGATGCAACCCTGCCTCCTCTGTGACACCACAGAACCTCTGGGAGCCCTGGAGACCGTGCTGATGCTATGGAACCTGATGCAACCCTGCCTCCACTGTGACACCACAGAAGCTCAGGGAGCCCTGGAGACTGTGGTGATGCTATGGAACCTGATGCAACCCTGCCTCCACTGTGACACCACAGAACCTCTGGGAGCCCTGGAGACCGTGCTGATGCTATGGAACCTGATGCAACCCTGCCTCCACTGTGACACCACAGAAGCTCGGGGAGCTCTGCAGACCGTGGGGATGCTGGCGAAGCTGACGGAACCCTGGGCACCACAGTGACGCTATGGAACCTGGTGGAACCGAGGGGCCACAGTGACACTGTGGGGCCTTTTGGAAGCAACAGGACCCTGGTGGGAAGCCACGGGATGATTAATCCTGCACGAACCTGCTCCAGGTGGGCTCCTCTCTCCCGGCTTCCACAGGTGCTGCTAGGATCCCACTCCGGCACTGGCTTGGCACGGGCTCACGGCTTCCTTTGGCAATGGCTCTGCTCCAGGATGGCATGCTGCAGAGAATGCAGGTAGATTTTGTGCTCACTCCTGGCATGCAGCTGGACAATAAAGCCTGATCCAGCCCCCCCTCAGCATATGTCCGGCTCTGGCATTGGGGCGGGGCAACTTTGGGAGCAGCCCCAGCCCTGCTCCTGCTCCCGGCTGGGCACCCAGCTGCTGGGACACAGGTGTGTCCTGATGCCACCGTCTACTCCTTTGAGAAGGGGAGGACAGAGTGCATCAGGGAGTTTGGTGTGGCTTACATGCGGCAAGGAGAAGGTGCAGCCCCAAACTGGCTTTCACTTCTAGAACCTTTTGCTATTGCGGGAGCAGCTGCTGGAGCTTTTCAACCGAGCTGCAAGAGTGAAAAGTGTGATGGCATGTCTATCTGAGAAGGAAGGTTCGGTGCCGCAGCCTGTTGTGCACAATTTATATGCTGATAAGAGAAGGGGGTGCTTTTGCAACGTTTTCCTTCCTGACACTTCTGTCTCTGTGAGCTTTAGCTGCTTGGACTCAGGGATACCGAAGGTATGTGAAAGTGACTGGGATGCGAGAATCATGTTGCACAGGGAACAGGGAAGGTCAGCAAATGTTTCCTGTCCTGGCACATCTCTCAGTCTGAACTGCAGCTGCAGATGCTTCACTTCCGCCAAGGACTCTGCCACCTTGAGAGAAGGATGCGCTCTATGGAGTTGAGAAAGAAAGTGCGTCTCACTAGCTTCTTTCCTCTACTTCATAGACAGCAAAGGGGCTATGAAAGGCAGCACTGGCTTTTTGTTCTAGGACTTCTTCTTTACAAGCAGCTGCTGGATGTTTGGAAGGGGGTTTGGGATATGCAAAAATGAGAGGCTAAGATGGTAAGAGGGTAAGATGGAAGTCATCTGGCAAAAGCAGAGCTCACAAAAGGGCCAGCTGAGAAAGCTCTTGCTGCCTACAACTTCAACTGCACCCCTCAAAGCAGCAGCACACACGCTGCTCTCGGCACTTTCCTTCTCAGCTCTACGCACCATCCTAAGCCTTGCCTCTTCCACACTCAGGATCCAAAGACAATGGCACCAGGGACTGCTCACACACTAAAGGCACCAGGACAAAAGGCTCACCAGCTTGGCCTTTGCATTCCCGCTGACAGCTCCACAGCTTGAACCCAGAGAACTGCCTGCTGCCAACAGCCTTTCCAATCACTCTGAGCACCTCATGACAAGGAGTGTGGGGAATGAATCTCCAGCAGCCTCCTGCCCCAGGCTGTCCCCCGGGAGCAGCCCTGCTCCAGGCTGTGACTGCCACCTGCACAGCCAAAGGACCCAGAGCCGGTGTTACACACCACGGCTGTGCCTGGCACAGAGACACCAGTGGCCACACAAGTGGCCATGGCACTGTCCACACACAGTCCCTGCTGCTGCTCCCCCAGCCGCTGGCACCAACTCCCAGCCACCCACTCCTAAAGCCACGGGGCCCACTGGGACACTGCGGGGGCTCGTGGAAGCCAGCGGCCATTGTGACACAGCGGGGCTGCACAGAGCCCACGGTGCTTTGTGACCCGTGGCTCCCAGGAGAGCCTTTGTGATGCTGGGGAACTACAAGGAAGCCTGGCTCCTCTGTGACACCACCACAGAAGCTCAGGGGAGCCCTTGAGACTGTGCTGATGCTATTGAACCTGATGCAACCCTGCCTCCTCTGTGACACCACAGAAGCTCTTGGAGCCCTGGAGACCGTGGTGATGCTATGGAACCTGATGCAACCCTGCCTCCTCTGTGACACCACAGAACCTCTGGGAGCCCTGGAGACCGTGCTGATGCTATGGAACCTGATGCAACCCTGCCTCCACTGTGACACCACAGAAGCTCAGGGAGCCCTGGAGACTGTGGTGATGCTATGGAACCTGATGCAACCCTGCCTCCACTGTGACACCACAGAACCTCTGGGAGCCCTGGAGACCGTGCTGATGCTATGGAACCTGATGCAACCCTGCCTCCACTGTGACACCACAGAAGCTCGGGGAGCTCTGCAGACCGTGGGGTTGCTGGCGAAGCTGACGGAACCCTGGGCACCACAGTGACGCTATGGAACCTGGTGGAACCGAGGGGCCACAGTGACACTGTGGGGCCTTTTGGAAGCAACAGGACCCTGGTGGGAAGCCACGGGATGATTAATCCTGCACGAACCTGCTCCAGGTGGGCTCCTCTCTCCCGGCTTCCACAGGTGCTGCTAGGATCCCACTCCGGCACTGGCTTGGCACGGGCTCACGGCTTCCTTTGGCAATGGCTCTGCTCCAGGATGGCATGCTGCAGAGAATGCAGGTAGATTTTGTGCTCACTCCTGGCATGCAGCTGGACAATAAAGCCTGATCCAGCCCCCCCTCAGCATATGTCCGGCTCTGGCATTGGGGCGGGGCAACTTTGGGAGCAGCCCCAGCCCTGCTCCTGCTCCCGGCTGGGCACCCAGCTGCTGGGACACAGGTGTGTCCTGATGCCACCGTCTACTCCTTTGAGAAGGGGAGGACAGAGTGCATCAGGGAGTTTGGTGTGGCTTACATGCGGCAAGGAGAAGGTGCAGCCCCAAACTGGCTTTCACTTCTAGAACCTTTTGCTATTGCGGGAGCAGCTGCTGGAGCTTTTCAACCGAGCTGCAAGAGTGAAAAGTGTGATGGCATGTCTATCTGAGAAGGAAGGTTCGGTGCCGCAGCCTGTTGTGCACAATTTATATGCTGATAAGAGAAGGGGGTGCTTTTGCAACGTTTTCCTTCCTGACACTTCTGTCTCTGTGAGCTTTAGCTGCTTGGACTCAGGGGTACCGAAGGTATGTGAAAGTGACTGGGATGCGAGAATCATGCTGCACAGGGAACAGGGAAGGTCAGCAAATGTTTCCTGTCCTGGCACATCTCTCAGTCTGAACTGCAGCTGCAGATGCTTCACTTCCGCCAAGGACTCTGCCACCTTGAGAGAAGGATGCGCTCTATGGAGTTGAGAAAGAAAGTGCGTCTCACTAGCTTCTTTCCTCTACTTCATAGACAGCAAAGGGGCTATGAAAGGCAGCACTGGCTTTTTGTTCTAGGACTTCTTCTTTACAAGCAGCTGCTGGATGTTTGGAAGGGGGTTTGGGATATGCAAAAATGAGAGGCTAAGATGGTAAGAGGGTAAGATGGAAGTCATCTGGCAAAAGCAGAGCTCACAAAAGGGCCAGCTGAGAAAGCTCTTGCTGCCTACAACTTCAACTGCACCCCTCAAAGCAGCAGCACACACGCTGCTCTCGGCACTTTCCTTCTCAGCTCTACGCACCATCCTAAGCCTTGCCTCTCCCACACTCAGGATCCAAAGACAACGGCACCAGGGACTGCTCACACACTAAAGGCACCAGGACAAAAGGCTCACCAGCTTGGCCTTTGCATTCCCGCTGACAGCTCCACAGCTTGAACCCAGAGAACTGCCTGCTGCCAACAGCCTTTCCAATCACTCTGAGCACCTCATGACAAGGAGTGTGGGGAATGAATCTCCAGCAGCCTCCTGCCCCAGGCTGTCCCCCGGGAGCAGCCCTGCTCCAGGCCGTGACTGCCACCTGCACAGCCAAAGGACCCAGAGCCGGTGTTACACACCACGGCTGTGCCTGGCACAGAGACACCAGTGGCCACACAAGTGGCCATGGCACTGTCCACACACAGTCCCTGCTGCTGCTCCCCCAGCCGCTGGCACCAACTCCCAGCCACCCACTCCTAAAGCCACGGGGCCCACTGGGACACTGCGGGGGCTCGTGGAAGCCAGCGGCCATTGTGACACAGCGGGGCTGCACAGAGCCCACGGTGCTTTGTGACCCGTGGCTCCCAGGAGAGCCTTTGTGATGCTGGGGAACTACAAGGAAGCCTGGCTCCTCTGTGACACCACCACAGAAGCTCAGGGGAGCCCTGGAGACCGTGCTGATGCTATGGAACCTGATGCAACCCTGCCTCCTCTGTGACACCACAGAACCTCTGGGAGCCCTGGAGACCGTGCTGATGCTATGGAACCTGATGCAACCCTGCCTCCACTGTGACACCACAGAAGCTCAGGGAGCCCTGGAGACTGTGGTGATGCTATGGAACCTGATGCAACCCTGCCTCCACTGTGACACCACAGAACCTCTGGGAGCCCTGGAGACCGTGCTGATGCTATGGAACCTGATGCAACCCTGCCTCCACTGTGACACCACAGAAGCTCGGGGAGCTCTGCAGACCGTGGGGATGCTGGCGAAGCTGACGGAACCCTGGGCACCACAGTGACGCTATGGAACCTGGTGGAACCGAGGGGCCACAGTGACACTGTGGGGCCTTTTGGAAGCAACAGGACCCTGGTGGGAAGCCACGGGATGATTAATCCTGCACGAACCTGCTCCAGGTGGGCTCCTCTCTCCCGGCTTCCACAGGTGCTGCTAGGATCCCACTCCGGCACTGGCTTGGCACGGGCTCACGGCTTCCTTTGGCAATGGCTCTGCTCCAGGATGGCATGCTGCAGAGAATGCAGGTAGATTTTGTGCTCACTCCTGGCATGCAGCTGGACAATAAAGCCTGATCCAGCCCCCCCTCAGCATATGTCCGGCTCTGGCATTGGGGCGGGGCAACTTTGGGAGCAGCCCCAGCCCTGCTCCTGCTCCCGGCTGGGCACCCAGCTGCTGGGACACAGGTGTGTCCTGATGCCACCGTCTACTCCTTTGAGAAGGGGAGGACAGAGTGCATCAGGGAGTTTGGTGTGGCTTACATGCGGCAAGGAGAAGGTGCAGCCCCAAACTGGCTTTCACTTCTAGAACCTTTTGCTATTGCGGGAGCAGCTGCTGGAGCTTTTCAACCGAGCTGCAAGAGTGAAAAGTGTGATGGCATGTCTATCTGAGAAGGAAGGTTCGGTGCCGCAGCCTGTTGTGCACAATTTATATGCTGATAAGAGAAGGGGGTGCTTTTGGAACGTTTTCCTTCCTGACACTTCTGTCTCTGTGAGCTTTAGCTGCTTGGACTCAGGGATACCGAAGGTATGTGAAAGTGACTGGGATGCGAGAATCATGTTGCACAGGGAACAGGGAAGGTCAGCAAATGTTTCCTGTCCTGGCACATCTCTCAGTCTGAACTGCAGCTGCAGATGCTTCACTTCCGCCAAGGACTCTGCCACCTTGAGAGAAGGATGCGCTCTATGGAGTTGAGAAAGAAAGTGCGTCTCACTAGCTTCTTTCCTCTACTTCATAGACAGCAAAGGGGCTATGAAAGGCAGCACTGGCTTTTTGTTCTAGGACTTCTTCTTTACAAGCAGCTGCTGGATGTTTGGAAGGGGGTTTGGGATATGCAAAAATGAGAGGCTAAGATGGTAAGAGGGTAAGATGGAAGTCATCTGGCAAAAGCAGAGCTCACAAAAGGGCCAGCTGAGAAAGCTCTTGCTGCCTACAACTTCAACTGCACCCCTCAAAGCAGCAGCACACACGCTGCTCTCGGCACTTTCCTTCTCAGCTCTACGCACCATCCTAAGCCTTGCCTCTCCCACACTCAGGATCCAAAGACAACGGCACCAGGGACTGCTCACACACTAAAGGCACCAGGACAAAAGGCTCACCAGCTTGGCCTTTGCATTCCCGCTGACAGCTCCACAGCTTGAACCCAGAGAACTGCCTGCTGCCAACAGCCTTTCCAATCACTCTGAGCACCTCATGACAAGGAGTGTGGGGAATGAATCTCCAGCAGCCTCCTGCCCCAGGCTGTCCCCCGGGAGCAGCCCTGCTCCAGGCTGTGACTGCCACCTGCACAGCCAAAGGACCCAGAGCCGGTGTTACACACCACGGCTGTGCCTGGCACAGAGACACCAGTGGCCACACAAGTGGCCATGGCACTGTCCACACACAGTCCCTGCTGCTGCTCCCCCAGCCGCTGGCACCAACTCCCAGCCACCCACTCCTAAAGCCACGGGGCCCACTGGGACACTGCGGGGGCTCGTGGAAGCCAGCGGCCATTGTGACACAGCGGGGCTGCACAGAGCCCACGGTGCTTTGTGACCCGTGGCTCCCAGGAGAGCCTTTGTGATGCTGGGGAACTACAAGGAAGCCTGGCTCCTCTGTGACACCACCACAGAAGCTCAGGGGAGCCCTGGAGACCGTGCTGATGCTATGGAACCTGATGCAACCCTGCCTCCTCTGTGACACCACAGAACCTCTGGGAGCCCTGGAGACCGTGCTGATGCTATGGAACCTGATGCAACCCTGCCTCCACTGTGACACCACAGAAGCTCAGGGAGCCCTGGAGACTGTGGTGATGCTATGGAACCTGATGCAACCCTGCCTCCACTGTGACACCACAGAACCTCTGGGAGCCCTGGAGACCGTGCTGATGCTATGGAACCTGATGCAACCCTGCCTCCACTGTGACACCACAGAAGCTCGGGGAGCTCTGCAGACCGTGGGGATGCTGGCGAAGCTGACGGAACCCTGGGCACCACAGTGACGCTATGGAACCTGGTGGAACCGAGGGGCCACAGTGACACTGTGGGGCCTTTTGGAAGCAACAGGACCCTGGTGGGAAGCCACGGGATGATTAATCCTGCACGAACCTGCTCCAGGTGGGCTCCTCTCTCCCGGCTTCCACAGGTGCTGCTAGGATCCCACTCCGGCACTGGCTTGGCACGGGCTCACGGCTTCCTTTGGCAATGGCTCTGCTCCAGGATGGCATGCTGCAGAGAATGCAGGTAGATTTTGTGCTCACTCCTGGCATGCAGCTGGACAATAAAGCCTGATCCAGCCCCCCCTCAGCATATGTCCGGCTCTGGCATTGGGGCGGGGCAACTTTGGGAGCAGCCCCAGCCCTGCTCCTGCTCCCGGCTGGGCACCCAGCTGCTGGGACACAGGTGTGTCCTGATGCCACCGTCTACTCCTTTGAGAAGGGGAGGACAGAGTGCATCAGGGAGTTTGGTGTGGCTTACATGCGGCAAGGAGAAGGTGCAGCCCCAAACTGGCTTTCACTTCTAGAACCTTTTGCTATTGCGGGAGCAGCTGCTGGAGCTTTTCAACCGAGCTGCAAGAGTGAAAAGTGTGATGGCATGTCTATCTGAGAAGGAAGGTTCGGTGCCGCAGCCTGTTGTGCACAATTTATATGCTGATAAGAGAAGGGGGTGCTTTTGCAACGTTTTCCTTCCTGACACTTCTGTCTCTGTGAGCTTTAGCTGCTTGGACTCAGGGATACCGAAGGTATGTGAAAGTGACTGGGATGCGAGAATCATGTTGCACAGGGAACAGGGAAGGTCAGCAAATGTTTCCTGTCCTGGCACATCTCTCAGTCTGAACTGCAGCTGCAGATGCTTCACTTCCGCCAAGGACTCTGCCACCTTGAGAGAAGGATGCGCTCTATGGAGTTGAGAAAGAAAGTGCGTCTCACTAGCTTCTTTCCTCTACTTCATAGACAGCAAAGGGGCTATGAAAGGCAGCACTGGCTTTTTGTTCTAGGACTTCTTCTTTACAAGCAGCTGCTGGATGTTTGGAAGGGGGTTTGGGATATGCAAAAATGAGAGGCTAAGATGGTAAGAGGGTAAGATGGAAGTCATCTGGCAAAAGCAGAGCTCACAAAAGGGCCAGCTGAGAAAGCTCTTGCTGCCTACAACTTCAACTGCACCCCTCAAAGCAGCAGCACACACGCTGCTCTCGGCACTTTCCTTCTCAGCTCTACGCACCATCCTAAGCCTTGCCTCTCCCACACTCAGGATCCAAAGACAACGGCACCAGGGACTGCTCACACACTAAAGGCACCAGGACAAAAGGCTCACCAGCTTGGCCTTTGCATTCCCGCTGACAGCTCCACAGCTTGAACCCAGAGAACTGCCTGCTGCCAACAGCCTTTCCAATCACTCTGAGCACCTCATGACAAGGAGTGTGGGGAATGAATCTCCAGCAGCCTCCTGCCCCAGGCTGTCCCCCGGGAGCAGCCCTGCTCCAGGCCGTGACTGCCACCTGCACAGCCAAAGGACCCAGAGCCGGTGTTACACACCACGGCTGTGCCTGGCACAGAGACACCAGTGGCCACACAAGTGGCCATGGCACTGTCCACACACAGTCCCTGCTGCTGCTCCCCCAGCCGCTGGCACCAACTCCCAGCCACCCACTCCTAAAGCCACGGGGCCCACTGGGACACTGCGGGGGCTCGTGGAAGCCAGCGGCCATTGTGACACAGCGGGGCTGCACAGAGCCCACGGTGCTTTGTGACCCGTGGCTCCCAGGAGAGCCTTTGTGATGCTGGGGAACTACAAGGAAGCCTGGCTCCTCTGTGACACCACCACAGAAGCTCAGGGGAGCCCTGGAGACCGTGCTGATGCTATTGAACCTGATGCAACCCTGCCTCCTCTGTGACACCACAGAACCTCTGGGAGCCCTGGAGACCGTGCTGATGCTATGGAACCTGATGCAACCCTGCCTCCACTGTGACACCACAGAAGCTCAGGGAGCCCTGGAGACTGTGGTGATGCTATGGAACCTGATGCAACCCTGCCTCCACTGTGACACCACAGAACCTCTGGGAGCCCTGGAGACCGTGCTGATGCTATGGAACCTGATGCAACCCTGCCTCCACTGTGACACCACAGAAGCTCGGGGAGCTCTGCAGACCGTGGGGATGCTGGCGAAGCTGACGGAACCCTGGGCACCACAGTGACGCTATGGAACCTGGTGGAACCGAGGGGCCACAGTGACACTGTGGGGCCTTTTGGAAGCAACAGGACCCTGGTGGGAAGCCACGGGATGATTAATCCTGCACGAACCTGCTCCAGGTGGGCTCCTCTCTCCCGGCTTCCACAGGTGCTGCTAGGATCCCACTCCGGCACTGGCTTGGCACGGGCTCACGGCTTCCTTTGGCAATGGCTCTGCTCCAGGATGGCATGCTGCAGAGAATGCAGGTAGATTTTGTGCTCACTCCTGGCATGCAGCTGGACAATAAAGCCTGATCCAGCCCCCCCTCAGCATATGTCCGGCTCTGGCATTGGGGCGGGGCAACTTTGGGAGCAGCCCCAGCCCTGCTCCTGCTCCCGGCTGGGCACCCAGCTGCTGGGACACAGGTGTGTCCTGATGCCACCGTCTACTCCTTTGAGAAGGGGAGGACAGAGTGCATCAGGGAGTTTGGTGTGGCTTACATGCGGCAAGGAGAAGGTGCAGCCCCAAACTGGCTTTCACTTCTAGAACCTTTTGCTATTGCGGGAGCAGCTGCTGGAGCTTTTCAACCGAGCTGCAAGAGTGAAAAGTGTGATGGCATGTCTATCTGAGAAGGAAGGTTCGGTGCCGCAGCCTGTTGTGCACAATTTATATGCTGATAAGAGAAGGGGGTGCTTTTGCAACGTTTTCCTTCCTGACACTTCTGTCTCTGTGAGCTTTAGCTGCTTGGACTCAGGGGTACCGAAGGTATGTGAAAGTGACTGGGATGCGAGAATCATGTTGCACAGGGAACAGGGAAGGTCAGCAAATGTTTCCTGTCCTGGCACATCTCTCAGTCTGAACTGCAGCTGCAGATGCTTCACTTCCGCCAAGGACTCTGCCACCTTGAGAGAAGGATGCGCTCTATGGAGTTGAGAAAGAAAGTGCGTCTCACTAGCTTCTTTCCTCTACTTCATAGACAGCAAAGGGGCTATGAAAGGCAGCACTGGCTTTTTGTTCTAGGACTTCTTCTTTACAAGCAGCTGCTGGATGTTTGGAAGGGGGTTTGGGATATGCAAAAATGAGAGGCTAAGATGGTAAGAGGGTAAGATGGAAGTCATCTGGCAAAAGCAGAGCTCACAAAAGGGCCAGCTGAGAAAGCTCTTGCTGCCTACAACTTCAACTGCACCCCTCAAAGCAGCAGCACACACGCTGCTCTCGGCACTTTCCTTCTCAGCTCTACGCACCATCCTAAGCCTTGCCTCTCCCACACTCAGGATCCAAAGACAACGGCACCAGGGACTGCTCACACACTAAAGGCACCAGGACAAAAGGCTCACCAGCTTGGCCTTTGCATTCCCGCTGACAGCTCCACAGCTTGAACCCAGAGAACTGCCTGCTGCCAACAGCCTTTCCAATCACTCTGAGCACCTCATGACAAGGAGTGTGGGGAATGAATCTCCAGCAGCCTCCTGCCCCAGGCTGTCCCCCGGGAGCAGCCCTGCTCCAGGCCGTGACTGCCACCTGCACAGCCAAAGGACCCAGAGCCGGTGTGTCTAGGTTTGAAAGACAGGTGTCTGCTAAGGAAGGCAGAAGCCTCCCTTGGAGTGGCAGATGTAACCCCTTTCCCTCTGAGTTATTATAATTTTGAAATCAAGGGTCTTTAGGCAAAGATGTGGGAAAATAGGAATAACAGTTCTTTACTATATATATATATATATATATATATAAAACTAGTCAAACAAAACAACAACAACTATGGCAGTAACAGCAAACACAAACCCAGTCCCAGCCTTCTCGGCTGTCAGGCTATTTCCCCTCGGGTGCAGTTCCGCTTGCAGCCGGCAGGGATCGCTGGCGGCTCCCGGTGAGCAGGGCAGGTGCGATGGTTCCCCCGCGGCTGCAGGGGGCGCTCCGGAGCGAGCTCGGGGAACACGCGGCTGCTCTGATGCCCTGGGATCCCGGGGAAGGATGGAACAAAGGAGCTTCAGAAACCGGTGGGCAGCTGGTCCCGGGTTCTCGGAAACAGCAGGCTGGACTGGTAGGCTGGAGCGGCAGGCACAAACACAAATCCCGGGTGGCAGACGAGATGTATCCAAAAGGGGAACCCCCCGGGCTCCAGGCAGGCAGGGTGAGCACGGCTACAGCGTAACGAAGGCTCGAAGCAGCAGCGGGGTGGGCGGCCACAGCCCCAGCCTCCAGCAGGGCAGGGAAAAGCAGCTTTGGGATCCCCGGTGTTGTTCCCAGCAGAAAGGAAAGACGCCGAAAACGGGAACCAGCAGCTCCTCTCTCCGCGGCTTCTCTCTCCAGACGCTGAGAGCGAACTGAACTGCCCGCCAGGTGAAAACAAAAGCCTGGACGGGCCCTTTTGTCTTTTCTTAAGTATGGCTATTTATCTCCTAGCAACATGCTATGGGAAAAAATTCCTTTAACAGAAAAAAAACTAGGACTAAACTAAAACCCCAACATTATCCACCCCGAATTTTTTTCCATACTAACATGTTACATGAAACTTAACTTTTTAACCATATAAATACAAGCATCACCTAAGTTATATACATATGTACATGCTGATACTGATACAAGTACAGAGCCATGGGTAGTTCACCCTAAAACAAGGTCCCCTTGAGGTATGCATCGGGTCTCTCCATCCCTTTGCATCACCCACCAGGTACAACCTGGTCCCTGAGCAAAAACAACCCCACGGATGGGTTTGTCTTTGCTCAAGGCAGACTTTACCCAAACAGTTTTTCCAAGCATACCTCTCATGTGCACCACTGGAACCTTATCCCCATCTGTTGTTTGTAGGGGTTCGGATTGGGCAGGGCCGGCTCGGCTGGTGGAGCCTCGGGTGTTCACTAACCAGGTGGCTTTTGCTAAATGCACCTCCCAGTTTTTGAAACTCCCCCCACCCAGTGCCTTCAAGGTGGTTTTAAGCAGTCCATTACACCGCTCAACCTTCCCAGCTGCTGGTGCATGGTAAGGGATGTGGTACACCCACTCAATGCCATGTTCTCTAGCCCAGGTGTTTATAAGGCTGTTCTTGAAGTGAGTCCCATTGTCAGATTCAATCCTCTCAGGGGTACCATGCCTCCAAAGGACTTGCTTTTCAAGGCCCAGGATGGTGTTCCGGGCAGTAGCGTGAGGCACAGGGTAGGTCTCCAGCCATCCTGTGGTGGCTTCTACCATTGTGAGCACATGGCGCTTGCCTTGGCGGGTTTGAGGCAGTGTGATGTAATCAACCTGCCAGGCCTCCCCATACTTGTATTTGGACCACCGCCCACCATACCACAGGGGCTTCACCCGCTTGGCCTGCTTGATCGCAGCGCATGTCTCACAGTCATGGATGACCTGGGAGATACTGTCCATGGTCAGATCCACCCCTCGGTCTCGTGCCCACTTATAGGTGGCATCTCTGCCCTGATGGCCTGAGGCATCATGGGCCCATCGAGCTAGGAACAGCTCTCCTTTATGTTGCCAATCCAGGTCTATCTGGGACACCTCTATTTTCGCAGCCTGATCTACCTGCTTGTTATTACGATGTTCTTCATTAGCCCGGCTCTTGGGAATGTGAGCATCTACATGACGGACCTTCACAGATAGCTTCTCTACTCGAGCGGCAATGTCTTTCCACTCCTCAGCAGCCCAGATTGGTTTTCCTCTGCGCTGCCAGTTTGCCTTATTCCACCTTTCCAGCCAACCCCACAGAGCATTGGCTACCATCCATGAATCAGTGTAAAGGTAGAGCTTTGGCCACTTCTCTCTTTCAGCAATGTCCAGAGCTAATTGAACGGCTTTGAGTTCAGCAAATTGGCTCGATCCACCTTCTCCTTCCGTAGCCTGTGCAACTTGTCGTGTGGGGCTCCATACAGCGGCTTTCCATTTCCGGCTAGCGCCTACAATTCGGCAGGAACCATCAGTGAAGAGGGCATATTGTTTTTCACTCTCTGGTAGCTCGTTATACGGTGGGGCTTCTTCGGCACGCGTCACCTGCTCCTCTTCTTCTTCAGAAGATAACCCAAAAGTCTCACCTTCTGGCCAGTTCGTAATTATTTCCAAGATCCCAGGGCGACTTGGGTTTCCAATTCGGGCGCGCTGCGTGATGAGGGCGATCCATTTGCTCCAAGTAGCATCGGTGGCGTGATGCGTGGAGGGAACCTTTCCTTTGAACATCCACCCCAGCACCGGTAGTCGGGGTGCCAGGAGGAGTTGTGCCTCAGTTCCAATTACCTCTGAGGCAGCTTGGACTCCTTCATAAGCTGCCAAGATTTCTTTCTCTGTGGGAGTGTAGTTGGCTTCGGACCCTCTGTAGCTTCGGCTCCAGAATCCCAGCGGTCGGCCCCGAGTCTCACCAGGCACCTTCTGCCAGAGGCTCCAGGACAGACCATTGTTCCCGGCTGCAGAGTAGAGCACGTTCTTCACCTCTGGTCCTGTCCTGACTGGGCCAAGGGCTACGGCGTGAGCGATTTCCTGCTTGATCTGGGCAAAGGCTTGCTGTTGTTCTGGGCCCCAGTGGAAATCGTTCTTCTTGCGGGTGACCAGGTAGAGAGGGCTCACAATCTGGCTGTACTCAGGAATGTGCATCCTCCAGAAACCTATGGCGCCTAGGAAAGCTTGTGTTTCCTTCTTGTTGGTTGGTGGAGACATCGCAGTGATCTTATTGATGACCTCAGTGGGAATCTGACGCCGTCCATCTTGCCACTTCACTCCCAGGAACTGGATCTCTCGGGCAGGCCCCTTGACTTTGCTCTTCTTGATGGCGAAACCAGCTTTTAGGAGAATTTGGATTATTCTCTCTCCTTTCTCAAACACTTCTGTTGCGGTGTTCCCCCACACAATGATGTCATCAATGTACTGCAGATGTTCTGGGGCCTCACCCTTTTCCAGTGCAGCCTGGATCAGTCCATGGCAGATGGTGGGACTGTGCTTCCACCCCTGGGGCAGTCGGTTCCAGGTGTACTGCACACCCCTCCAGGTGAAAGCAAACTGGGGCCTGCACTCTGCTGCCAGAGGAATGGAGAAAAATGCATTGGCAATGTCAATAGTGGCATACCACTTTGCTGCTTTGGACTCCAGCTCATACTGGAGCTCCAACATGTCCGGCACAGCAGCGCTCAGTGGTGGAGTCACTTCATTCAAGCCACGATAGTCCACAGTCAATCTCCATTCCCCATCAGACTTGCGCACAGGCCAAATGGGGCTGTTGAAGGGTGAGTGGGTCTTGCTGACCACCCCTTGGCTCTCCAGCTCACGAATCATCTTGTGGATGGGAATCACAGCATCTCGATTCGTCCGATACTGCCGGCGGTGCACTGTTGAGGTGGCAATTGGCACTCGTTGCTCTTCCACTTTCAGGAGCCCAACTGCAGAAGGATTCTCAGACAGTCCGGACAGGGTGTTCAACTGCCTAATGCCCTCTGCCTCCACAGCAGCAATCCCAAACGCCCACCTGAGTCCCTTTGGGTCTTTGTAATAACCATTCCGGAGGAAGTCTATGCCCAGAATACATGGGGCCTCTGGACCGGTCACAATTGGATGCTTTTGCCACTCCTTCCCAGTCAGGCTCACCTCAGCTTCCAAAAGGGTCAACTGCTGTGATCCCCCAGTCACCCCAGCAATGGATACAGGTTCTGCCCCCACATGTCCCGATGGCATTAAAGTACACTGTGCCCCAGTATCAACCAATGCATCATATTTTTGTGGCTCTGATGTGCCAGGCCATCGGATCCACACCGTCCAGAAAACCCGGTTCTCCCGTGCCTCTTCCTGGCTAGAGGCAGGGCCCCTCTAGCCCTGGTTATCATTCTTTCCCTGGGCATACATACTAGAGGTACCTTCGAGGGGATCTGACATATCATCCTCCTGTCTGTAATACCTGGCAGCTCGGTCACGGGAGGCTGAGGCTACTTTCACCTTAGCGGAACCCCCTCGGTTAGTGCCTCCCTCCTTGAGTTCACGCACCCGCGCTGCCAGGACAGAGGTAGGTTTCCCATCCCACCTTCTCATGTCTTCCCCATGCTCACACAGGAAAAACCAGAGCTCAGCTCGTGGGGTGTACCCTCTCTCTCTAGCAGGGGGACGACGGGCTCTGACCTGGGGGCCTGTGACTCGCACTGGTGCCACACTGACCTTCCTCATCTCCTCCCTTATCTCCTTTATCTCCTCTTTGAGGTCCTGGACCACAGCAGAGACATGAGTTTTCAGTGGACCATTGACCATGCTATCATAATTCCTGAGCTTGTTGGCAACAGAGCCCACTGTTTCTCGGTTATTGTCAGCATCAATGGTTGCAATGAAGGTGGTGTATTGCGATGGCCCTAGCCTTGCCAGGTTCCACATCATCTGTCCTGTGCACCTGACCTTATCGGGGTCATTACCGTGCTGTCCATCCCTCCCAAAGAGTACCTCTAATACTGCCACTTCTCTTAGCTGTTGGATCCCTTCCTCAAGTGTCTTCCACTGCATTCTATGATGGTACTCCTGCATTCTCTCTTTGTGAATGAACCTTTCTCTCACACTCATTAAGAGCCGGTCCCAGAGAGAAAGGGGTCCTGGCTCCCTCACAAATATCTGGTTCACACCTGGGTCCTGGGTCAACGATCCCAGATACCTTGCCTCACCACTATCCAGTTGCACACTTGTGCCCATGAGGTCCCAAACCCGAAGCAGCCAGGTGGTATAAGGCTCACGCCCCCTTCGCACAATGTCGTCTCGCATACCACGGAGACTGTCGTACGAGAGGGACTCAATGATGATTTCTGGCTCTGGCTCCCCTGCTGGTTGTGAGGGCCCTGGTTCCCCATCATCATTAACTGGTCGTACTGATTTGGTCTTACACTTCCTCCTTTGCACAGGGGCGACTGCTGCTGGCTGTACTTGTCCTTGGGGTTCAGCTGAAACCTGGATGGTTGTAACATCCGTGGGTTCCACTGCTGCACCGTCGGACTCACCCTCTTTGGGGCAGGGAGAGGTTTTTTCACTAGCTGAGGAGGTGTATTCCCTTAGCAATTGGCATATCTCCTGGCGCACCTGGCCCATCTCCTGGCACATCTCCTTGCGCACCTGGCCCATCTCCTGGCACATCTCCTGCATCCCTTTCGCCAGTACCCCCACCCATTTCGGGTAGTCCATTTCTGAGGTGGGCTGTTGGGCGGTATCAGGTTGTGGGGCAGGGTCTCTAGTGTCTGGGGCTGTGTCAGGCTCTGGGGCTGAATCAGGCTCTGGGGTAGGATCTCTAGTGTCTGGGGCCGTGTCAGGTTCCGGGGCAGGATCAGGCTCTGGGGTAGGAACTCTACTCTCTGGGGCCATGTCAGGTTCTGGGGCAGGGTCAGGCTCTGGGGCAGGATCTCTAGTCTCTGGGGCTGGTGTCTGGGTAGTTATCCAAGCCAATCTCAACTTATCCTTGAATGCTAAATAGAGTAGGCCTACCAGCAGCAGGTGGTTAGTATTCAGAAGGAATCTAAACCCTTCAAAAATTGATGGGGTGGGTCCAAATAACTGGTTGAGGGGTTGGGGGAAAACTTCCCCTGGTGTCATTTCCTCACAGAAGGTACCATTGTTAACATAACCCCAAAAACATGCGCTCAGTGTGTGATAGCCATTTATCCACGTGCCCACATTCCGGAGGAAGTTAAAAACCCATGAATTCCTCACCTTCTCGACCCACAGCACAAGCTGGATAACAGCAATGGTAGCCTTAGTGAGAGGACCCATATTCAAGTAGGGAGCTGCAAAGGGGAAGAATATAGCCACGGCCACATGCCACCCGAACCAGGGCAAAGTAGACCACATAGTGCTGCCTACCAAGGTTCCTATATCCAACACACCGAATTAAGTTATCCAGGAACTGTTATTCCTTTTTCACCTCTCTCTCTTAATGCCCTCAGGCCCCACGGTTGGGCGCCAAGATCTGTCTAGGTTTGAAAGACAGGTGTCTGCTAAGGAAGGCAGAAGCCTCCCTTGGAGTGGCAGATGTAACCCCTTTCCCTCTGAGTTATTATAATTTTGAAATCAAGGGTCTTTAGGCAAAGATGTGGGAAAATAGGAATAACAGTTCTTTACTATATATATATATATATATATATATAAAACTAGTCAAACAAAACAACAACAACTATGGCAGTAACAGCAAACACAAACCCAGTCCCAGCCTTCTCGGCTGTCAGGCTATTTCCCCTCGGGTGCAGTTCCGCTTGCAGCCGGCAGGGATCGCTGGCGGCTCCCGGTGAGCAGGGCAGGTGCGATGGTTCCCCCGCGGCTGCAGGGGGCGCTCCGGAGCGAGCTCGGGGAACACGCGGCTGCTCTGATGCCCTGGGATCCCGGGGAAGGATGGAACAAAGGAGCTTCAGAAACCGGTGGGCAGCTGGTCCCGGGTTCTCGGAAACAGCAGGCTGGACTGGTAGGCTGGAGCGGCAGGCACAAACACAAATCCCGGGTGGCAGACGAGATGTATCCAAAAGGGGAACCCCCCGGGCTCCAGGCAGGCAGGGTGAGCACGGCTACAGCGTAACGAAGGCTCGAAGCAGCAGCGGGGTGGGCGGCCACAGCCCCAGCCTCCAGCAGGGCAGGGAAAAGCAGCTTTGGGATCCCCGGTGTTGTTCCCAGCAGAAAGGAAAGACGCCGAAAACGGGAACCAGCAGCTCCTCTCTCCGCGGCTTCTCTCTCCAGACGCTGAGAGCGAACTGAACTGCCCGCCAGGTGAAAACAAAAGCCTGGACGGGCCCTTTTGTCTTTTCTTAAGTATGGCTATTTATCTCCTAGCAACATGCTATGGGAAAAAATTCCTTTAACAGAAAAAAAACTAGGACTAAACTAAAACCCCAACACGGTGTTACACACCACGGCTGTGCCTGGCACAGAGACACCAGTGGCCACACAAGTGGCCATGGCACTGTCCACACACAGTCCCTGCTGCTGCTCCCCCAGCCGCTGGCACCAACTCCCAGCCACCCACTCCTAAAGCCACGGGGCCCACTGGGACACTGCGGGGGCTCGTGGAAGCCAGCGGCCATTGTGACACAGCGGGGCTGCACAGAGCCCACGGTGCTTTGTGACCCGTGGCTCCCAGGAGAGCCTTTGTGATGCTGGGGAACTACAAGGAAGCCTGGCTCCTCTGTGACACCACCACAGAAGCTCAGGGGAGCCCTGGAGACCGTGCTGATGCTATGGAACCTGATGCAACCCTGCCTCCTCTGTGACACCACAGAACCTCTGGGAGCCCTGGAGACCGTGCTGATGCTATGGAACCTGATGCAACCCTGCCTCCACTGTGACACCACAGAAGCTCAGGGAGCCCTGGAGACTGTGGTGATGCTATGGAACCTGATGCAACCCTGCCTCCACTGTGACACCACAGAACCTCTGGGAGCCCTGGAGACCGTGCTGATGCTATGGAACCTGATGCAACCCTGCCTCCACTGTGACACCACAGAAGCTCGGGGAGCTCTGCAGACCGTGGGGATGCTGGCGAAGCTGACGGAACCCTGGGCACCACAGTGACGCTATGGAACCTGGTGGAACCGAGGGGCCACAGTGACACTGTGGGGCCTTTTGGAAGCAACAGGACCCTGGTGGGAAGCCACGGGATGATTAATCCTGCACGAACCTGCTCCAGGTGGGCTCCTCTCTCCCGGCTTCCACAGGTGCTGCTAGGATCCCACTCCGGCACTGGCTTGGCACGGGCTCACGGCTTCCTTTGGCAATGGCTCTGCTCCAGGATGGCATGCTGCAGAGAATGCAGGTAGATTTTGTGCTCACTCCTGGCATGCAGCTGGACAATAAAGCCTGATCCAGCCCCCCCTCAGCATATGTCCGGCTCTGGCATTGGGGCGGGGCAACTTTGGGAGCAGCCCCAGCCCTGCTCCTGCTCCCGGCTGGGCACCCAGCTGCTGGGACACAGGTGTGTCCTGATGCCACCGTCTACTCCTTTGAGAAGGGGAGGACAGAGTGCATCAGGGAGTTTGGTGTGGCTTACATGCGGCAAGGAGAAGGTGCAGCCCCAAACTGGCTTTCACTTCTAGAACCTTTTGCTATTGCGGGAGCAGCTGCTGGAGCTTTTCAACCGAGCTGCAAGAGTGAAAAGTGTGATGGCATGTCTATCTGAGAAGGAAGGTTCGGTGCCGCAGCCTGTTGTGCACAATTTATATGCTGATAAGAGAAGGGGGTGCTTTTGCAACGTTTTCCTTCCTGACACTTCTGTCTCTGTGAGCTTTAGCTGCTTGGACTCAGGGATACCGAAGGTATGTGAAAGTGACTGGGATGCGAGAATCATGTTGCACAGGGAACAGGGAAGGTCAGCAAATGTTTCCTGTCCTGGCACATCTCTCAGTCTGAACTGCAGCTGCAGATGCTTCACTTCCGCCAAGGACTCTGCCACCTTGAGAGAAGGATGCGCTCTATGGAGTTGAGAAAGAAAGTGCGTCTCACTAGCTTCTTTCCTCTACTTCATAGACAGCAAAGGGGCTATGAAAGGCAGCACTGGCTTTTTGTTCTAGGACTTCTTCTTTACAAGCAGCTGCTGGATGTTTGGAAGGGGGTTTGGGATATGCAAAAATGAGAGGCTAAGATGGTAAGAGGGTAAGATGGAAGTCATCTGGCAAAAGCAGAGCTCACAAAAGGGCCAGCTGAGAAAGCTCTTGCTGCCTACAACTTCAACTGCACCCCTCAAAGCAGCAGCACACACGCTGCTCTCGGCACTTTCCTTCTCAGCTCTACGCACCATCCTAAGCCTTGCCTCTCCCACACTCAGGATCCAAAGACAACGGCACCAGGGACTGCTCACACACTAAAGGCACCAGGACAAAAGGCTCACCAGCTTGGCCTTTGCATTCCCGCTGACAGCTCCACAGCTTGAACCCAGAGAACTGCCTGCTGCCAACAGCCTTTCCAATCACTCTGAGCACCTCATGACAAGGAGTGTGGGGAATGAATCTCCAGCAGCCTCCTGCCCCAGGCTGTCCCCCGGGAGCAGCCCTGCTCCAGGCTGTGACTGCCACCTGCACAGCCAAAGGACCCAGAGCCGGTGTTACACACCACGGCTGTGCCTGGCACAGAGACACCAGTGGCCACACAAGTGGCCATGGCACTGTCCACACACAGTCCCTGCTGCTGCTCCCCCAGCCGCTGGCACCAACTCCCAGCCACCCACTCCTAAAGCCACGGGGCCCACTGGGACACTGCGGGGGCTCGTGGAAGCCAGCGGCCATTGTGACACAGCGGGGCTGCACAGAGCCCACGGTGCTTTGTGACCCGTGGCTCCCAGGAGAGCCTTTGTGATGCTGGGGAACTACAAGGAAGCCTGGCTCCTCTGTGACACCACCACAGAAGCTCAGGGGAGCCCTTGAGACTGTGCTGATGCTATTGAACCTGATGCAACCCTGCCTCCTCTGTGACACCACAGAAGCTCTTGGAGCCCTGGAGACCGTGGTGATGCTATGGAACCTGATGCAACCCTGCCTCCTCTGTGACACCACAGAACCTCTGGGAGCCCTGGAGACCGTGCTGATGCTATGGAACCTGATGCAACCCTGCCTCCACTGTGACACCACAGAAGCTCAGGGAGCCCTGGAGACTGTGGTGATGCTATGGAACCTGATGCAACCCTGCCTCCACTGTGACACCACAGAACCTCTGGGAGCCCTGGAGACCGTGCTGATGCTATGGAACCTGATGCAACCCTGCCTCCACTGTGACACCACAGAAGCTCGGGGAGCTCTGCAGACCGTGGGGATGCTGGCGAAGCTGACGGAACCCTGGGCACCACAGTGACGCTATGGAACCTGGTGGAACCGAGGGGCCACAGTGACACTGTGGGGCCTTTTGGAAGCAACAGGACCCTGGTGGGAAGCCACGGGATGATTAATCCTGCACGAACCTGCTCCAGGTGGGCTCCTCTCTCCCGGCTTCCACAGGTGCTGCTAGGATCCCACTCCGGCACTGGCTTGGCACGGGCTCACGGCTTCCTTTGGCAATGGCTCTGCTCCAGGATGGCATGCTGCAGAGAATGCAGGTAGATTTTGTGCTCACTCCTGGCATGCAGCTGGACAATAAAGCCTGATCCAGCCCCCCCTCAGCATATGTCCGGCTCTGGCATTGGGGCGGGGCAACTTTGGGAGCAGCCCCAGCCCTGCTCCTGCTCCCGGCTGGGCACCCAGCTGCTGGGACACAGGTGTGTCCTGATGCCACCGTCTACTCCTTTGAGAAGGGGAGGACAGAGTGCATCAGGGAGTTTGGTGTGGCTTACATGCGGCAAGGAGAAGGTGCAGCCCCAAACTGGCTTTCACTTCTAGAACCTTTTGCTATTGCGGGAGCAGCTGCTGGAGCTTTTCAACCGAGCTGCAAGAGTGAAAAGTGTGATGGCATGTCTATCTGAGAAGGAAGGTTCGGTGCCGCAGCCTGTTGTGCACAATTTATATGCTGATAAGAGAAGGGGGTGCTTTTGCAACGTTTTCCTTCCTGACACTTCTGTCTCTGTGAGCTTTAGCTGCTTGGACTCAGGGGTACCGAAGGTATGTGAAAGTGACTGGGATGCGAGAATCATGTTGCACAGGGAACAGGGAAGGTCAGCAAATGTTTCCTGTCCTGGCACATCTCTCAGTCTGAACTGCAGCTGCAGATGCTTCACTTCCGCCAAGGACTCTGCCACCTTGAGAGAAGGATGCGCTCTATGGAGTTGAGAAAGAAAGTGCGTCTCACTAGCTTCTTTCCTCTACTTCATAGACAGCAAAGGGGCTATGAAAGGCAGCACTGGCTTTTTGTTCTAGGACTTCTTCTTTACAAGCAGCTGCTGGATGTTTGGAAGGGGGTTTGGGATATGCAAAAATGAGAGGCTAAGATGGTAAGAGGGTAAGATGGAAGTCATCTGGCAAAAGCAGAGCTCACAAAAGGGCCAGCTGAGAAAGCTCTTGCTGCCTACAACTTCAACTGCACCCCTCAAAGCAGCAGCACACACGCTGCTCTCGGCACTTTCCTTCTCAGCTCTACGCACCATCCTAAGCCTTGCCTCTCCCACACTCAGGATCCAAAGACAACGGCACCAGGGACTGCTCACACACTAAAGGCACCAGGACAAAAGGCTCACCAGCTTGGCCTTTGCATTCCCGCTGACAGCTCCACAGCTTGAACCCAGAGAACTGCCTGCTGCCAACAGCCTTTCCAATCACTCTGAGCACCTCATGACAAGGAGTGTGGGGAATGAATCTCCAGCAGCCTCCTGCCCCAGGCTGTCCCCCGGGAGCAGCCCTGCTCCAGGCCGTGACTGCCACCTGCACAGCCAAAGGACCCAGAGCCGGTGTTACACACCACGGCTGTGCCTGGCACAGAGACACCAGTGGCCACACAAGGGGCCATGGCACTGTCCACACACAGTCCCTGCTGCTGCTCCCCCAGCCGCTGGCACCAACTCCCAGCCACCCACTCCTAAAGCCACGGGGCCCACTGGGACACTGCGGGGGCTCGTGGAAGCCAGCGGCCATTGTGACACAGCGGGGCTGCACAGAGCCCACGGTGCTTTGTGACCCGTGGCTCCCAGGAGAGCCTTTGTGATGCTGGGGAACTACAAGGAAGCCTGGCTCCTCTGTGACACCACCACAGAAGCTCAGGGGAGCCCTGGAGACCGTGCTGATGCTATGGAACCTGATGCAACCCTGCCTCCTCTGTGACACCACAGAACCTCTGGGAGCCCTGGAGACCGTGCTGATGCTATGGAACCTGATGCAACCCTGCCTCCACTGTGACACCACAGAAGCTCAGGGAGCCCTGGAGACTGTGGTGATGCTATGGAACCTGATGCAACCCTGCCTCCACTGTGACACCACAGAACCTCTGGGAGCCCTGGAGACCGTGCTGATGCTATGGAACCTGATGCAACCCTGCCTCCACTGTGACACCACAGAAGCTCGGGGAGCTCTGCAGACCGTGGGGATGCTGGCGAAGCTGACGGAACCCTGGGCACCACAGTGACGCTATGGAACCTGGTGGAACCGAGGGGCCACAGTGACACTGTGGGGCCTTTTGGAAGCAACAGGACCCTGGTGGGAAGCCACGGGATGATTAATCCTGCACGAACCTGCTCCAGGTGGGCTCCTCTCTCCCGGCTTCCACAGGTGCTGCTAGGATCCCACTCCGGCACTGGCTTGGCACGGGCTCACGGCTTCCTTTGGCAATGGCTCTGCTCCAGGATGGCATGCTGCAGAGAATGCAGGTAGATTTTGTGCTCACTCCTGGCATGCAGCTGGACAATAAAGCCTGATCCAGCCCCCCCTCAGCATATGTCCGGCTCTGGCATTGGGGCGGGGCAACTTTGGGAGCAGCCCCAGCCCTGCTCCTGCTCCCGGCTGGGCACCCAGCTGCTGGGACACAGGTGTGTCCTGATGCCACCGTCTACTCCTTTGAGAAGGGGAGGACAGAGTGCATCAGGGAGTTTGGTGTGGCTTACATGCGGCAAGGAGAAGGTGCAGCCCCAAACTGGCTTTCACTTCTAGAACCTTTTGCTATTGCGGGAGCAGCTGCTGGAGCTTTTCAACCGAGCTGCAAGAGTGAAAAGTGTGATGGCATGTCTATCTGAGAAGGAAGGTTCGGTGCCGCAGCCTGTTGTGCACAATTTATATGCTGATAAGAGAAGGGGGTGCTTTTGCAACGTTTTCCTTCCTGACACTTCTGTCTCTGTGAGCTTTAGCTGCTTGGACTCAGGGATACCGAAGGTATGTGAAAGTGACTGGGATGCGAGAATCATGTTGCACAGGGAACAGGGAAGGTCAGCAAATGTTTCCTGTCCTGGCACATCTCTCAGTCTGAACTGCAGCTGCAGATGCTTCACTTCCGCCAAGGACTCTGCCACCTTGAGAGAAGGATGCGCTCTATGGAGTTGAGAAAGAAAGTGCGTCTCACTAGCTTCTTTCCTCTACTTCATAGACAGCAAAGGGGCTATGAAAGGCAGCACTGGCTTTTTGTTCTAGGACTTCTTCTTTACAAGCAGCTGCTGGATGTTTGGAAGGGGGTTTGGGATATGCAAAAATGAGAGGCTAAGATGGTAAGAGGGTAAGATGGAAGTCATCTGGCAAAAGCAGAGCTCACAAAAGGGCCAGCTGAGAAAGCTCTTGCTGCCTACAACTTCAACTGCACCCCTCAAAGCAGCAGCACACACGCTGCTCTCGGCACTTTCCTTCTCAGCTCTACGCACCATCCTAAGCCTTGCCTCTCCCACACTCAGGATCCAAAGACAACGGCACCAGGGACTGCTCACACACTAAAGGCACCAGGACAAAAGGCTCACCAGCTTGGCCTTTGCATTCCCGCTGACAGCTCCACAGCTTGAACCCAGAGAACTGCCTGCTGCCAACAGCCTTTCCAATCACTCTGAGCACCTCATGACAAGGAGTGTGGGGAATGAATCTCCAGCAGCCTCCTGCCCCAGGCTGTCCCCCGGGAGCAGCCCTGCTCCAGGCTGTGACTGCCACCTGCACAGCCAAAGGACCCAGAGCCGGTGTTACACACCACGGCTGTGCCTGGCACAGAGACACCAGTGGCCACACAAGTGGCCATGGCACTGTCCACACACAGTCCCTGCTGCTGCTCCCCCAGCCGCTGGCACCAACTCCCAGCCACCCACTCCTAAAGCCACGGGGCCCACTGGGACACTGCGGGGGCTCGTGGAAGCCAGCGGCCATTGTGACACAGCGGGGCTGCACAGAGCCCACGGTGCTTTGTGACCCGTGGCTCCCAGGAGAGCCTTTGTGATGCTGGGGAACTACAAGGAAGCCTGGCTCCTCTGTGACACCACCACAGAAGCTCAGGGGAGCCCTGGAGACTGTGCTGATGCTATTGAACCTGATGCAACCCTGCCTCCTCTGTGACACCACAGAAGCTCTTGGAGCCCTGGAGACCGTGGTGATGCTATGGAACCTGATGCAACCCTGCCTCCTCTGTGACACCACAGAACCTCTGGGAGCCCTGGAGACCGTGCTGATGCTATGGAACCTGATGCAACCCTGCCTCCACTGTGACACCACAGAAGCTCAGGGAGCCCTGGAGACTGTGGTGATGCTATGGAACCTGATGCAACCCTGCCTCCACTGTGACACCACAGAACCTCTGGGAGCCCTGGAGACCGTGCTGATGCTATGGAACCTGATGCAACCCTGCCTCCACTGTGACACCACAGAAGCTCGGGGAGCTCTGCAGACCGTGGGGATGCTGGCGAAGCTGACGGAACCCTGGGCACCACAGTGACGCTATGGAACCTGGTGGAACCGAGGGGCCACAGTGACACTGTGGGGCCTTTTGGAAGCAACAGGACCCTGGTGGGAAGCCACGGGATGATTAATCCTGCACGAACCTGCTCCAGGTGGGCTCCTCTCTCCCGGCTTCCACAGGTGCTGCTAGGATCCCACTCCGGCACTGGCTTGGCACGGGCTCACGGCTTCCTTTGGCAATGGCTCTGCTCCAGGATGGCATGCTGCAGAGAATGCAGGTAGATTTTGTGCTCACTCCTGGCATGCAGCTGGACAATAAAGCCTGATCCAGCCCCCCCTCAGCATATGTCCGGCTCTGGCATTGGGGCGGGGCAACTTTGGGAGCAGCCCCAGCCCTGCTCCTGCTCCCGGCTGGGCACCCAGCTGCTGGGACACAGGTGTGTCCTGATGCCACCGTCTACTCCTTTGAGAAGGGGAGGACAGAGTGCATCAGGGAGTTTGGTGTGGCTTACATGCGGCAAGGAGAAGGTGCAGCCCCAAACTGGCTTTCACTTCTAGAACCTTTTGCTATTGCGGGAGCAGCTGCTGGAGCTTTTCAACCGAGCTGCAAGAGTGAAAAGTGTGATGGCATGTCTATCTGAGAAGGAAGGTTCGGTGCCGCAGCCTGTTGTGCACAATTTATATGCTGATAAGAGAAGGGGGTGCTTTTGGAACGTTTTCCTTCCTGACACTTCTGTCTCTGTGAGCTTTAGCTGCTTGGACTCAGGGATACCGAAGGTATGTGAAAGTGACTGGGATGCGAGAATCATGTTGCACAGGGAACAGGGAAGGTCAGCAAATGTTTCCTGTCCTGGCACATCTCTCAGTCTGAACTGCAGCTGCAGATGCTTCACTTCCGCCAAGGACTCTGCCACCTTGAGAGAAGGATGCGCTCTATGGAGTTGAGAAAGAAAGTGCGTCTCACTAGCTTCTTTCCTCTACTTCATAGACAGCAAAGGGGCTATGAAAGGCAGCACTGGCTTTTTGTTCTAGGACTTCTTCTTTACAAGCAGCTGCTGGATGTTTGGAAGGGGGTTTGGGATATGCAAAAATGAGAGGCTAAGATGGTAAGAGGGTAAGATGGAAGTCATCTGGCAAAAGCAGAGCTCACAAAAGGGCCAGCTGAGAAAGCTCTTGCTGCCTACAACTTCAACTGCACCCCTCAAAGCAGCAGCACACACGCTGCTCTCGGCACTTTCCTTCTCAGCTCTACGCACCATCCTAAGCCTTGCCTCTTCCACACTCAGGATCCAAAGACAACGGCACCAGGGACTGCTCACACACTAAAGGCACCAGGACAAAAGGCTCACCAGCTTGGCCTTTGCATTCCCGCTGACAGCTCCACAGCTTGAACCCAGAGAACTGCCTGCTGCCAACAGCCTTTCCAATCACTCTGAGCACCTCATGACAAGGAGTGTGGGGAATGAATCTCCAGCAGCCTCCTGCCCCAGGCTGTCCCCCGGGAGCAGCCCTGCTCCAGGCCGTGACTGCCACCTGCACAGCCAAAGGACCCAGAGCCGGTGTTACACACCACGGCTGTGCCTGGCACAGAGACACCAGTGGCCACACAAGTGGCCATGGCACTGTCCACACACAGTCCCTGCTGCTGCTCCCCCAGCCGCTGGCACCAACTCCCAGCCACCCACTCCTAAAGCCACGGGGCCCACTGGGACACTGCGGGGGCTCGTGGAAGCCAGCGGCCATTGTGACACAGCGGGGCTGCACAGAGCCCACGGTGCTTTGTGACCCGTGGCTCCCAGGAGAGCCTTTGTGATGCTGGGGAACTACAAGGAAGCCTGGCTCCTCTGTGACACCACCACAGAAGCTCAGGGGAGCCCTGGAGACCGTGCTGATGCTATGGAACCTGATGCAACCCTGCCTCCTCTGTGACACCACAGAACCTCTGGGAGCCCTGGAGACCGTGCTGATGCTATGGAACCTGATGCAACCCTGCCTCCACTGTGACACCACAGAAGCTCAGGGAGCCCTGGAGACTGTGGTGATGCTATGGAACCTGATGCAACCCTGCCTCCACTGTGACACCACAGAACCTCTGGGAGCCCTGGAGACCGTGCTGATGCTATGGAACCTGATGCAACCCTGCCTCCACTGTGACACCACAGAAGCTCGGGGAGCTCTGCAGACCGTGGGGATGCTGGCGAAGCTGACGGAACCCTGGGCACCACAGTGACGCTATGGAACCTGGTGGAACCGAGGGGCCACAGTGACACTGTGGGGCCTTTTGGAAGCAACAGGACCCTGGTGGGAAGCCACGGGATGATTAATCCTGCACGAACCTGCTCCAGGTGGGCTCCTCTCTCCCAGCTTCCACAGGTGCTGCTAGGATCCCACTCCGGCACTGGCTTGGCACGGGCTCACGGCTTCCTTTGGCAATGGCTCTGCTCCAGGATGGCATGCTGCAGAGAATGCAGGTAGATTTTGTGCTCACTCCTGGCATGCAGCTGGACAATAAAGCCTGATCCAGCCCCCCCTCAGCATATGTCCGGCTCTGGCATTGGGGCGGGGCAACTTTGGGAGCAGCCCCAGCCCTGCTCCTGCTCCCGGCTGGGCACCCAGCTGCTGGGACACAGGTGTGTCCTGATGCCACCGTCTACTCCTTTGAGAAGGGGAGGACAGAGTGCATCAGGGAGTTTGGTGTGGCTTACATGCGGCAAGGAGAAGGTGCAGCCCCAAACTGGCTTTCACTTCTAGAACCTTTTGCTATTGCGGGAGCAGCTGCTGGAGCTTTTCAACCGAGCTGCAAGAGTGAAAAGTGTGATGGCATGTCTATCTGAGAAGGAAGGTTCGGTGCCGCAGCCTGTTGTGCACAATTTATATGCTGATAAGAGAAGGGGGTGCTTTTGGAACGTTTTCCTTCCTGACACTTCTGTCTCTGTGAGCTTTAGCTGCTTGGACTCAGGGATACCGAAGGTATGTGAAAGTGACTGGGATGCGAGAATCATGTTGCACAGGGAACAGGGAAGGTCAGCAAATGTTTCCTGTCCTGGCACATCTCTCAGTCTGAACTGCAGCTGCAGATGCTTCACTTCCGCCAAGGACTCTGCCACCTTGAGAGAAGGATGCGCTCTATGGAGTTGAGAAAGAAAGTGCGTCTCACTAGCTTCTTTCCTCTACTTCATAGACAGCAAAGGGGCTATGAAAGGCAGCACTGGCTTTTTGTTCTAGGACTTCTTCTTTACAAGCAGCTGCTGGATGTTTGGAAGGGGGTTTGGGATATGCAAAAATGAGAGGCTAAGATGGTAAGAGGGTAAGATGGAAGTCATCTGGCAAAAGCAGAGCTCACAAAAGGGCCAGCTGAGAAAGCTCTTGCTGCCTACAACTTCAACTGCACCCCTCAAAGCAGCAGCACACACGCTGCTCTCGGCACTTTCCTTCTCAGCTCTACGCACCATCCTAAGCCTTGCCTCTCCCACACTCAGGATCCAAAGACAACGGCACCAGGGACTGCTCACACACTAAAGGCACCAGGACAAAAGGCTCACCAGCTTGGCCTTTGCATTCCCGCTGACAGCTCCACAGCTTGAACCCAGAGAACTGCCTGCTGCCAACAGCCTTTCCAATCACTCTGAGCACCTCATGACAAGGAGTGTGGGGAATGAATCTCCAGCAGCCTCCTGCCCCAGGCTGTCCCCCGGGAGCAGCCCTGCTCCAGGCCGTGACTGCCACCTGCACAGCCAAAGGACCCAGAGCCGGTGTTACACACCACGGCTGTGCCTGGCACAGAGACACCAGTGGCCACACAAGTGGCCATGGCACTGTCCACACACAGTCCCTGCTGCTGCTCCCCCAGCCGCTGGCACCAACTCCCAGCCACCCACTCCTAAAGCCACGGGGCCCACTGGGACACTGCGGGGGCTCGTGGAAGCCAGCGGCCCATGTGACACAGCGGGGCTGCACAGAGCCCACGGTGCTTTGTGACCCGTGGCTCCCAGGAGAGCCTTTGTGATGCTGGGGAACTACAAGGAAGCCTGGCTCCTCTGTGACACCACCACAGAAGCTCAGGGGAGCCCTGGAGGCCGTGCTGATGCTATTGAACCTGATGCAACCCTGCCTCCTCTGTGACACCACAGAAGCTCTTGGAGCCCTGGAGACCGTGGTGATGCTATGGAACCTGATGCAACCCTGCCTCCTCTGTGACACCACAGAACCTCTGGGAGCTCTGGAGACCGTGCTGATGCTATGGAACCTGATGCAACCCTGCCTCCACTGTGACACCACAGAAGCTCAGGGAGCCCTGGAGACTGTGGTGATGCTATGGAACCTGATGCAACCCTGCCTCCACTGTGACACCACAGAACCTCTGGGAGCCCTGGAGACCGTGCTGATGCTATGGAACCTGATGCAACCCTGCCTCCACTGTGACACCACAGAAGCTCGGGGAGCTCTGCAGACCGTGGGGATGCTGGCGAAGCTGACGGAACCCTGGGCACCACAGTGACGCTATGGAACCTGGTGGAACCGAGGGGCCACAGTGACACTGTGGGGCCTTTTGGAAGCAACAGGACCCTGGTGGGAAGCCACGGGATGATTAATCCTGCACGAACCTGCTCCAGGTGGGCTCCTCTCTCCCGGCTTCCACAGGTGCTGCTAGGATCCCACTCCGGCACTGGCTTGGCACGGGCTCACGGCTTCCTTTGGCAATGGCTCTGCTCCAGGATGGCATGCTGCAGAGAATGCAGGTAGATTTTGTGCTCACTCCTGGCATGCAGCTGGACAATAAAGCCTGATCCAGCCCCCCCTCAGCATATGTCCGGCTCTGGCATTGGGGCGGGGCAACTTTGGGAGCAGCCCCAGCCCTGCTCCTGCTCCCGGCTGGGCACCCAGCTGCTGGGACACAGGTGTGTCCTGATGCCACCGTCTACTCCTTTGAGAAGGGGAGGACAGAGTGCATCAGGGAGTTTGGTGTGGCTTACATGCGGCAAGGAGAAGGTGCAGCCCCAAACTGGCTTTCACTTCTAGAACCTTTTGCTATTGCGGGAGCAGCTGCTGGAGCTTTTCAACCGAGCTGCAAGAGTGAAAAGTGTGATGGCATGTCTATCTGAGAAGGAAGGTTCGGTGCCGCAGCCTGTTGTGCACAATTTATATGCTGATAAGAGAAGGGGGTGCTTTTGGAACGTTTTCCTTCCTGACACTTCTGTCTCTGTGAGCTTTAGCTGCTTGGACTCAGGGATACCGAAGGTATGTGAAAGTGACTGGGATGCGAGAATCATGTTGCACAGGGAACAGGGAAGGTCAGCAAATGTCTCCTGTCCTGGCACATCTCTCAGTCTGAACTGCAGCTGCAGATGCTTCACTTCCGCCAAGGACTCTGCCACCTTGAGAGAAGGATGCGCTCTATGGAGTTGAGAAAGAAAGTGCGTCTCACTAGCTTCTTTCCTCTACTTCATAGACAGCAAAGGGGCTATGAAAGGCAGCACTGGCTTTTTGTTCTAGGACTTCTTCTTTACAAGCAGCTGCTGGATGTTTGGAAGGGGGTTTGGGATATGCAAAAATGAGAGGCTAAGATGGTAAGAGGGTAAGATGGAAGTCATCTGGCAAAAGCAGAGCTCACAAAAGGGCCAGCTGAGAAAGCTCTTGCTGCCTACAACTTCAACTGCACCCCTCAAAGCAGCAGCACACACGCTGCTCTCGGCACTTTCCTTCTCAGCTCTACGCACCATCCTAAGCCTTGCCTCTCCCACACTCAGGATCCAAAGACAACGGCACCAGGGACTGCTCACACACTAAAGGCACCAGGACAAAAGGCTCACCAGCTTGGCCTTTGCATTCCCGCTGACAGCTCCACAGCTTGAACTCAGAGAACTGCCTGCTGCCAACAGCCTTTCCAATCACTCTGAGCACCTCATGACAAGGAGTGTGGGGAATGAATCTCCAGCAGCCTCCTGCCCCAGGCTGTCCCCCGGGAGCAGCCCTGCTCCAGGCCGTGACTGCCACCTGCACAGCCAAAGGACCCAGAGCCGGTGTTACACACCACGGCTGTGCCTGGCACAGAGACACCAGTGGCCACACAAGTGGCCATGGCACTGTCCACACACAGTCCCTGCTGCTGCTCCCCCAGCCGCTGGCACCAACTCCCAGCCACCCACTCCTAAAGCCACGGGGCCCACTGGGACACTGCGGGGGCTCGTGGAAGCCAGCGGCCATTGTGACACAGCGGGGCTGCACAGAGCCCACGGTGCTTTGTGACCCGTGGCTCCCAGGAGAGCCTTTGTGATGCTGGGGAACTACAAGGAAGCCTGGCTCCTCTGTGACACCACCACAGAAGCTCAGGGGAGCCCTGGAGACCGTGCTGATGCTATTGAACCTGATGCAACCCTGCCTCCTCTGTGACAACACAGAAGCTCTTGGAGCCCTGGAGACCGTGCTGATGCTATGGAACCTGATGCAACCCTGCCTCCTCTGTGACACCACAGAACCTCTGGGAGCCCTGGAGACCGTGCTGATGCTATGGAACCTGATGCAACCCTGCCTCCACTGTGACACCACAGAAGCTCAGGGAGCCCTGGAGACTGTGGTGATGCTATGGAACCTGATGCAACCCTGCCTCCACTGTGACACCACAGAACCTCTGGGAGCCCTGGAGACCGTGCTGATGCTATGGAACCTGATGCAACCCTGCCTCCACTGTGACACCACAGAAGCTCGGGGAGCTCTGCAGACCGTGGGGATGCTGGCGAAGCTGACGGAACCCTGGGCACCACAGTGACGCTATGGAACCTGGTGGAACCGAGGGGCCACAGTGACACTGTGGGGCCTTTTGGAAGCAACAGGACCCTGGTGGGAAGCCACGGGATGATTAATCCTGCACGAACCTGCTCCAGGTGGGCTCCTCTCTCCCGGCTTCCACAGGTGCTGCTAGGATCCCACTCCGGCACTGGCTTGGCACGGGCTCACGGCTTCCTTTGGCAATGGCTCTGCTCCAGGATGGCATGCTGCAGAGAATGCAGGTAGATTTTGTGCTCACTCCTGGCATGCAGCTGGACAATAAAGCCTGATCCAGCCCCCCCTCAGCATATGTCCGGCTCTGGCATTGGGGCGGGGCAACTTTGGGAGCAGCCCCAGCCCTGCTCCTGCTCCCGGCTGGGCACCCAGCTGCTGGGACACAGGTGTGTCCTGATGCCACCGTCTACTCCTTTGAGAAGGGGAGGACAGAGTGCATCAGGGAGTTTGGTGTGGCTTACATGCGGCAAGGAGAAGGTGCAGCCCCAAACTGGCTTTCACTTCTAGAACCTTTTGCTATTGCGGGAGCAGCTGCTGGAGCTTTTCAACCGAGCTGCAAGAGTGAAAAGTGTGATGGCATGTCTATCTGAGAAGGAAGGTTCGGTGCCGCAGCCTGTTGTGCACAATTTATATGCTGATAAGAGAAGGGGGTGCTTTTGCAACGTTTTCCTTCCTGACACTTCTGTCTCTGTGAGCTTTAGCTGCTTGGACTCAGGGATACCGAAGGTATGTGAAAGTGACTGGGATGCGAGAATCATGTTGCACAGGGAACAGGGAAGGTCAGCAAATGTTTCCTGTCCTGGCACATCTCTCAGTCTGAACTGCAGCTGCAGATGCTTCACTTCCGCCAAGGACTCTGCCACCTTGAGAGAAGGATGCGCTCTATGGAGTTGAGAAAGAAAGTGCGTCTCACTAGCTTCTTTCCTCTACTTCATAGACAGCAAAGGGGCTATGAAAGGCAGCACTGGCTTTTTGTTCTAGGACTTCTTCTTTACAAGCAGCTGCTGGATGTTTGGAAGGGGGTTTGGGATATGCAAAAATGAGAGGCTAAGATGGTAAGAGGGTAAGATGGAAGTCATCTGGCAAAAGCAGAGCTCACAAAAGGGCCAGCTGAGAAAGCTCTTGCTGCCTACAACTTCAACTGCACCCCTCAAAGCAGCAGCACACACGCTGCTCTCGGCACTTTCCTTCTCAGCTCTACGCACCATCCTAAGCCTTGCCTCTCCCACACTCAGGATCCAAAGACAACGGCACCAGGGACTGCTCACACACTAAAGGCACCAGGACAAAAGGCTCACCAGCTTGGCCTTTGCATTCCCGCTGACAGCTCCACAGCTTGAACCCAGAGAACTGCCTGCTGCCAACAGCCTTTCCAATCACTCTGAGCACCTCATGACAAGGAGTGTGGGGAATGAATCTCCAGCAGCCTCCTGCCCCAGGCTGTCCCCCGGGAGCAGCCCTGCTCCAGGCCGTGACTGCCACCTGCACAGCCAAAGGACCCAGAACCGGTGTTACACACCACGGCTGTGCCTGGCACAGAGACACCAGTGGCCACACAAGTGGCCATGGCACTGTCCACACACAGTCCCTGCTGCTGCTCCCCCAGCCGCTGGCACCAACTCCCAGCCACCCACTCCTAAAGCCACGGGGCCCACTGGGACACTGCGGGGGCTCGTGGAAGCCAGCGGCCATTGTGACACAGCGGGGCTGCACAGAGCCCACGGTGCTTTGTGACCCGTGGCTCCCAGGAGAGCCTTTGTTGTTGGGGAAGATGAAACAGGAAAGCCTTATAAATATGATTGCCTAACAAAAGATTCTGGGAATATGAAAACTGTGAGCGACATCGAAATGAAGGCCATCTTTGAGATATAGAGTCTTAGTTACTGAACAACTGGAAAACAATGGTATAGCCGGCTGAAGGTAATCCCCTCTTGATTGAACAATACCCTCTGCTTGCAGACAGGTCCAAGGGTCAGAGCAGACCCTACTAGCTCAGCAGAAGGGGTCCAAAGAGTAGTTTTTAGAAGTTAAAATGTAACACTCTATGGTAATGTAAGAACTCTTATAGGCTGTATGTAAATGCTATAGGATTTGTACCTTGTATTAGATTGGCTACTGAGAATTAGAATATTCACTACAGAAGATGATTTATTGTATTGTAACAAGCTCCTCGCTCTCTTAACTCCTCTCCTCTTAGTAATGCTCTTCTCCTCTTAGTAACGCTCTTAGTAACTCTCTTAGTAGCTCTCTTAGTAATGCTCTTCTCCTCTTAGTAGCTCTCTTAGTAACTCTCTTGCTCTTCTTCTTCCTCTTAATTCAGCTCTCCTCTTAGTTTGTCTCTCTTGCTCTTTACACTCTTAGCTCTCAGCCTCTTGCTCTAGCTCTCTCGCTCACTCTCTCTCCCTCTCTTACACCTTGGGCCTGCTTGGAGCTGCAGCTGGCAGCTCTAAGCAGTGCCCCTGTACCCACGCCCTCTGCAATAAACTGCATGCTCCAAAGACCTGCTTATAGAGATCTCTCGTCGCCGTCCATCTCCAGCCGGCCCGACCGAACCCACACCCTCATCACCATCATCGCCATCAATTTCGACAAACTGGCGCCCAAACGTGAGTGAAGGCCTGATTCAGCTTCTTCCACCTGTGAGAGACTTCGCCATGGACGGTAACTAAAAGACCAGTTATAGCCACCTGGAACGTGTCGTGAGCACGGCATACCGTTGCTGCGCAGCGTAAAAGCCGGAGCTCTATAACTCTGCTGAGGCAGCCCTCGAGCACGGGGAGCCGTTACTTCGTAGCAATTACCTGGAGCTCTCGGAGGGAGGAAATTGCCTGGCAGTCCTCGAGCACAGACGGCCACTGCTGCGCAGCGGTTACCTGGAGCTCTTTGAGGAAGTTTGCCGTGGTACCCCTCGAGCACGGACACGCTGCTAAGCAGTGCAGACCGGAGCTCTTAGGAGGGATCCAGCCGCGCGCCCGAGCACAGGCGGGTATTGCTCAGCACCGCCCGCGCTGGAGCTCTGAGTGGAGACACCTGCGAGGTCCCGAGCACGGAAAGCCGTTGCCAAGCGACGCCTGAAACCGGAGCTCTGAGGAGGGACCCGACAGCAGCGTCCTGAGCGCCGTGTGGAAAGCCTGGCCAGCCCCCCACGACGGACTTCTGATTAAGGACCCTGCCCCCTGCGACATCTAGGTGAGTATCATACTGGTCAATAATGGGACAAACTCACTCTGCCCATGACAGACATCTCTATAAACAACTTAAGTACTTACTAAGCTCCGGTCCAAGTCAATTACCTAAACAGGAGCTAAAAAACCTCTTAGAATGGACTCTGATTAATTTCCCAAATGCTGACCGTTCAGCCGTCTTTACAAGAGACTTCTGGGACACAGTTCGGGTTAAACTCTTTAATAATATCTCCCGCCGGGATTGGGCTGCCGCGGAGCTGGTCCCGGCTTGCAGAGCGCTCGTGGAGCTGTTTGCTGTGAAGGCGCCGCCCGCAGCAGCCACCTCGCCGGGTCCCGCTCCTGCTGCGAGCCCGCCCCTTGCCGCCGCGAGCCTGCAACCGGGCACGGCCCCCGCCCCGCCGCCGGACCTCACGGCTCCGGTACCCGCGGTCCAGCTGTCTCGTGCCGCCCCGCCCCACCCCCCCGCGGTCCCTGCACCGGTCACCCCTGCCCCACCGGACTCCACCGCCCCCCCCACCGCCCCCGTCATCTCCACCCCCACGGTCCCGTTAGTCCCTGCTGTCCCGCCTCTCGCGGCTCCGGTAGCCGCGGTCCGACTGACTCGTGCCGCCCCGCCCCCCGCCCCCGCTGTCCTGGCAGCCGTCACCCCTGTCCCACCGGACCCTACGACCCCCTCCACCGCTCCCCCCATCCCCGCCCCCCCCATCCCGTTCCTCCCTGCTGCCCCGGCTCCCGCGGTCCCCGCCCTCGGCTCCAGCGTCTTCGCGGCCCCGTCCCTCGCTCCTCCCACCCCGTCCGCCAGCGCCTTCGCGGCCCCGCCCCCCGCCGATAGCCCCGCGGGGCCAGCGGCTGCTCCCCAGCCACCTACGGGTCCTACCGCTCCCCTAGCCGCGCCTGTTATGGCTGTAGCCACCATCATAGCCGGCCCCCCGCAAAGCCAGGCAGCGACCCTTCTTCCAGCCCCCCAGGTCCCCCTCGCCGCCACCGACACGGCGCCGGTGGTGGTCAACGTCCCGTCCGCGTCCGTGGGACACGGAGCGCCCCAGCCCCGCCAGCCACCTGGTGCCGGCGCTGCAGCGCCTACACAGATGGCTGCTGCCTCTCCCGTGCCTGCCGCTGCTCCAGCCCCGTCTCCTGGCACCGCCGCGCCGGCAGCCACACCAGCCCAGCCTGCAAACTCCCAGCGGCAGCACGCCGCGGTCCAGCCGCCGACTGGCCCACCGTTCGCCATGGCCCCACCGCAACATACTCCCGCCGCCTCCACGCCGGCCCTCCCGCCTCCCGCAGCCCCGGGATCGTCTCCTGCCGACGGGACAGCCCTGCCACCTCCCGCTCTCCCCGACACACAGACAGCGGCCATCACAGTCCGCCACGTTGACCTGATGGCGCAACCCACGCACGCTCACACTTCTCCAACCACAGCACTGCTCACGGAACTAGCTCCGCCACCGCCCCCCACGGCTTTCACCTCGCCTTCAATAGAGCCACCCGCACCCCCTCGCCCGCTGCCGCGGAGCCGGTTGCTCGCGGCCCCCCCGCCTCCTCGCCCGCCACCGCGGAGATCGGCAGTGCCATCGCCGCCCCCGCCGGGGCCCTCCGGCACCGCACAGCTGTATCCCTCGGCTACCGCCGCCCAGCAACATCCCTCCGCGCAGCTCAGCCTCGCCTCACAAGCCGCAAACAGGGGGGGAACGGAGGGCAGTGGTGCAGCTCCAGTGGCAGGGAAGACGGAGAGCCGCTCTGCCCGAGCTGATGCTTTAAATCTAACACCAGGAAACCCTGAAAAGCAGCCAGATTTGTTTGCAATGAGCCCCAGAGTCCCGCCAGCGAGCGGCTGGGATCTTGCAACCCATAAGGAGAAAACGAGTTCTGAGAGTTTGTTAGCGCTACTTTCTGAATCAAAAAATCCTCCAAAGTGCTCAGATTATTCTCAATTAACAGATTGGCATGAAATAAGACTCCAAAGCTGTAAAGATGAAAGTCTATTAGCTAAGCCTGTGATAGCTAGCCAACAGCCTGACAGTCCCAAAACGTGGGTTCCCATCCCCACTCACGAAATTAAAGAACTAAGAAGGGCTGTAAGAGATAGTGGTATTTGCTCACCGTATCTTAAACAACTGCTAAAAAGTACCCTAAAAAGAACACATCAAACCCTAAAACGCATTTTAGATCAACAGAGAGGGGGAGAAGTCCAGGATACACCTCAAAGGAGGTTGAACAAGGCTTTGTATGTTTACAATTTTTTGAATAGCTCTGCAGAAGAGCCTGATCCCCCCATTTATAGACATTTTTTGAACAACAAAAAAGCAAAACTGAAAGAGCGCCCCCCAGTTTTGATTAAAAATCTAGACTCAGGAAAAATAGAAGGACCATACAATCTTATAATGTGGGGGAAGGGGTTTGCATGTGTTTCCACAGGTGAAGGAATCAAGTGGGTTCCAGCAAAAAACGTGAAGCCATACCTCGCATCAAAGCCTGCTGATGCCACCACACCAGCCAGTGACTCTGCAAGTGGAAGCCAGGAAGCAAGCACCCAGACCTGAACTGCGCAGAATCACCAGAAGAAAGTGATCTGCCAAAAACAGCTCAAGAAAAGAATGGAGTTTTCTCATTTGCGCGCGTGCATGTTGCTTTTATTCTTTTGTTTTAGTTTTTGTAGTGAAGCTTTACCTGTGAATCAACCAAAGACAAATGTCTGGGTTGCTTTAGCCAAATCCGCAGGCTCCGATACCATCTGTCTATCTGACACAAGCCCTGACAAACCTTTTTCAACCTGTTTAGTTGGAGTACCTCTTCCAGAAGGTTTTGATAATATTACTCTTGATAAGTATTGGCCATATGACGATCATCATGTATCTCCAACTCCCAGCCATAGACACCAAACTTATATTGATAATTCTAAAATTGATAAATCTGACCTTCAAGAGCTAGAAATCCTAGGTTCGTTAACTATGGATACCTGCTATTTCTTTCACTTTCAAGGAGAAAACGGTCCCCATTTAAATGTTACCCCATATCACCCAGCTTATAGCAATGTAACTTCTTGGTGTAGTCAAGTTAAGCTTCTTATATATGACGAACCTCATGCAGATCGTTTTAGCAAACTTCCTATTCGATTCCCCAGAGGAATTTGGCTCATCTGTGGAGACAGGGCCTGGCAAGGTATACCTTCAAAAATAGATGGTGGCCCTTGTGCTCTGGGACAACTTACAATTATTGCTCCCAGTGTCAAAGAGGTAATCAAAAAGAAAAGCAGAAAGATCAGATCTTCCTGGGGACATCAGTACGATAGTGACTGTGATAGTGACTTCCACCCTTGGAACTCTGGAAAATCAATTGTTGCAAGCATTTTTCTACCTCAGTTAAGCTCCTCAATTGCTTTAAAACAGTTAAACAAGTTGGGATGTTGGCTCAGCAAGGAGGTAAATGCCACCTCTACTATGATCAGTGATCTGTTAACCGATGAAGAGGCAGTCAGACATGCCACTTTACAAAATAGAGCTGCCGTTGATTATCTTTTATTAGCACATGGGCACGGCTGTGAAGATTTTGAAGGATTATGCTGTATGAACTTATCCGATCATTCTGTTTCCATTCACAAACAGCTACAAAACCTAAAGGATCTAGCTAACCAAATTAGAACAGATGACCCGTCTTGGCTGGACAGTTTGTTTGATGATTGGAGCTTTGCACCTTGGCTAAGGGAACTCTGTAAAATAGGCTTGATTATTCTAGTAGTAATAATTATAGTTTTAGTAGCAGTACCTTGTATGCTTCAGTGTGTGCAAAAAATAACGAGTAGGACTGTATCTAATATCTTAGTTGTTCATCAGAACGGGGGAGATGTTGGGGAAGATGAAACAGGAAAGCCTTATAAATATGATTGCCTAACAAAAGATTCTGGGAATATGAAAACTGTGAGCGACATCGAAATGAAGGCCATCTTTGAGATATAGAGTCTTAGTTACTGAACAACTGGAAAACAATGGTATAGCCGGCTGAAGGTAATCCCCTCTTGATTGAACAATACCCTCTGCTTGCAGACAGGTCCAAGGGTCAGAGCAGACCCTACTAGCTCAGCAGAAGGGGTCCAAAGAGTAGTTTTTAGAAGTTAAAATGTAACACTCTATGGTAATGTAAGAACTCTTATAGGCTGTATGTAAATGCTATAGGATTTGTACCTTGTATTAGATTGGCTACTGAGAATTAGAATATTCACTACAGAAGATGATTTATTGTATTGTAACAAGCTCCTCGCTCTCTTAACTCCTCTCCTCTTAGTAATGCTCTTCTCCTCTTAGTAACGCTCTTAGTAACTCTCTTAGTAGCTCTCTTAGTAATGCTCTTCTCCTCTTAGTAGCTCTCTTAGTAACTCTCTTGCTCTTCTTCTTCCTCTTAATTCAGCTCTCCTCTTAGTTTGTCTCTCTTGCTCTTTACACTCTTAGCTCTCAGCCTCTTGCTCTAGCTCTCTCGCTCACTCTCTCTCCCTCTCTTACACCTTGGGCCTGCTTGGAGCTGCAGCTGGCAGCTCTAAGCAGTGCCCCTGTACCCACGCCCTCTGCAATAAACTGCATGCTCCAAAGACCTGCTTATAGAGATCTCTCGTCGCCGTCCATCTCCAGCCGGGCCCGACCGAACCCACACCCTCATCACCATCATCGCCATCAATTTCGACATTTGTGATGCTGGGGAACTACAAGGAAGCCTGGCTCCTCTGTGACACCACCACAGAAGCTCAGGGGAGCCCTGGAGACCGTGCTGATGCTATGGAACCTGATGCAACCCTGCCTCCTCTGTGACACCACAGAAGCTCTTGGAGCCCTGGAGACCGTGGTGATGCTATGGAACCTGATGCAACCCTGCCTCCTCTGTGACACCACAGAACCTCTGGGAGCCCTGGAGACCGTGCTGATGCTATGGAACCTGATGCAACCCTGCCTCCACTGTGACACCACAGAAGCTCAGGGAGCCCTGGAGACTGTGGTGATGCTATGGAACCTGATGCAACCCTGCCTCCACTGTGACACCACAGAACCTCTGGGAGCCCTGGAGACCGTGCTGATGCTATGGAACCTGATGCAACCCTGCCTCCACTGTGACACCACAGAAGCTCGGGGAGCTCTGCAGACCGTGGGGATGCTGGCGAAGCTGACGGAACCCTGGGCACCACAGTGACGCTATGGAACCTGGTGGAACCGAGGGGCCACAGTGACACTGTGGGGCCTTTTGGAAGCAACAGGACCCTGGTGGGAAGCCACGGGATGATTAATCCTGCACGAACCTGCTCCAGGTGGGCTCCTCTCTCCCGGCTTCCACAGGTGCTGCTAGGATCCCACTCCGGCACTGGCTTGGCACGGGCTGACGGCTTCCTTTGGCAATGGCTCTGCTCCAGGATGGCATGCTGCAGAGAATGCAGGTAGATTTTGTGCTCACTCCTGGCATGCAGCTGGACAATAAAGCCTGATCCAGCCCCCCCTCAGCATATGTCCGGCTCTGGCATTGGGGCGGGGCAACTTTGGGAGCAGCCCCAGCCCTGCTCCTGCTCCCGGCTGGGCACCCAGCTGCTGGGACACAGGTGTGTCCTGATGCCACCGTCTACTCCTTTGAGAAGGGGAGGACAGAGTGCATCAGGGAGTTTGGTGTGGCTTACATGCGGCAAGGAGAAGGTGCAGCCCCAAACTGGCTTTCACTTCTAGAACCTTTTGCTATTGCGGGAGCAGCTGCTGGAGCTTTTCAACCGAGCTGCAAGAGTGAAAAGTGTGATGGCATGTCTATCTGAGAAGGAAGGTTCGGTGCCGCAGCCTGTTGTGCACAATTTATATGCTGATAAGAGAAGGGGGTGCTTTTGCAACGTTTCCCTTCCTGACACTTCTGTCTCTGTGAGCTTTAGCTGCTTGGACTCAGGGATACCGAAGGTATGTGAAAGTGACTGGGATGCGAGAATCATGTTGCACAGGGAACAGGGAAGGTCAGCAAATGTTTCCTGTCCTGGCACATCTCTCAGTCTGAACTGCAGCTGCAGATGCTTCACTTCCGCCAAGGACTCTGCCACCTTGAGAGAAGGATGCGCTCTATGGAGTTGAGAAAGAAAGTGCGTCTCACTAGCTTCTTTCCTCTACTTCATAGACAGCAAAGGGGCTATGAAAGGCAGCACTGGCTTTTTGTTCTAGGACTTCTTCTTTACAAGCAGCTGCTGGATGTTTGGAAGGGGGTTTGGGATATGCAAAAATGAGAGGCTAAGATGGTAAGAGGGTAAGATGGAAGTCATCTGGCAAAAGCAGAGCTCACAAAAGGGCCAGCTGAGAAAGCTCTTGCTGCCTACAACTTCAACTGCACCCCTCAAAGCAGCAGCACACACGCTGCTCTCGGCACTTTCCTTCTCAGCTCTACGCACCATCCTAAGCCTTGCCTCTCCCACACTCAGGATCCAAAGACAACGGCACCAGGGACTGCTCACACACTAAAGGCACCAGGACAAAAGGCTCACCAGCTTGGCCTTTGCATTCCCGCTGACAGCTCCACAGCTTGAACCCAGAGAACTGCCTGCTGCCAACAGCCTTTCCAATCACTCTGAGCACCTCATGACAAGGAGTGTGGGGAATGAATCTCCAGCAGCCTCCTGCCCCAGGCTGTCCCCCGGGAGCAGCCCTGCTCCAGGCCGTGACTGCCACCTGCACAGCCAAAGGACCCAGAGCCGGTGTTACACACCACGGCTGTGCCTGGCACAGAGACACCAGTGGCCACACAAGTGGCCATGGCACTGTCCACACACAGTCCCTGCTGCTGCTCCCCCAGCCGCTGGCACCAACTCCCAGCCACCCACTCCTAAAGCCACGGGGCCCACTGGGACACTGCGGGGGCTCGTGGAAGCCAGCGGCCATTGTGACACAGCGGGGCTGCACAGAGCCCACGGTGCTTTGTGACCCGTGGCTCCCAGGAGAGCCTTTGTGATGCTGGGGAACTACAAGGAAGCCTGGCTCCTCTGTGACACCACCACAGAAGCTCAGGGGAGCCCTGGAGACCGTGCTGATGCTATTGAACCTGATGCAACCCTGCCTCCTCTGTGACACCACAGAAGCTCTTGGAGCCCTGGAGACCGTGGTGATGCTATGGAACCTGATGCAACCCTGCCTCCTCTGTGACACCACAGAACCTCTGGGAGCCCTGGAGACCGTGCTGATGCTATGGAACCTGATGCAACCCTGCCTCCTCTGTGACACCACAGAAGCTCAGGGAGCCCTGGAGACTGTGGTGATGCTATGGAACCTGATGCAACCCTGCCTCCACTGTGACACCACAGAACCTCTGGGAGCCCTGGAGACCGTGCTGATGCTATGGAACCTGATGCAACCCTGCCTCCACTGTGACACCACAGAAGCTCGGGGAGCTCTGCAGACCGTGGGGATGCTGGCGAAGCTGACGGAACCCTGGGCACCACAGTGACGCTATGGAACCTGGTGGAACCGAGGGGCCACAGTGACACTGTGGGGCCTTTTGGAAGCAACAGGACCCTGGTGGGAAGCCACGGGATGATTAATCCTGCACGAACCTGCTCCAGGTGGGCTCCTCTCTCCCGGCTTCCACAGGTGCTGCTAGGATCCCACTCCGGCACTGGCTTGGCACGGGCTCACGGCTTCCTTTGGCAATGGCTCTGCTCCAGGATGGCATGCTGCAGAGAATGCAGGTAGATTTTGTGCTCACTCCTGGCATGCAGCTGGACAATAAAGCCTGATCCAGCCCCCCCTCAGCATATGTCCGGCTCTGGCATTGGGGCGGGGCAACTTTGGGAGCAGCCCCAGCCCTGCTCCTGCTCCCAGCTGGGCACCCAGCTGCTGGGACACAGGTGTGTCCTGATGCCACCGTCTACTCCTTTGAGAAGGGGAGGACAGAGTGCATCAGGGAGTTTGGTGTGGCTTACATGCGGCAAGGAGAAGGTGCAGCCCCAAACTGGCTTTCACTTCTAGAACCTTTTGCTATTGCGGGAGCAGCTGCTGGAGCTTTTCAACCGAGCTGCAAGAGTGAAAAGTGTGATGGCATGTCTATCTGAGAAGGAAGGTTCGGTGCCGCAGCCTGTTGTGCACAATTTATATGCTGATAAGAGAAGGGGGTGCTTTTGCAACGTTTTCCTTCCTGACACTTCTGTCTCTGTGAGCTTTAGCTGCTTGGACTCAGGGATACCGAAGGTATGTGAAAGTGACTGGGATGCGAGAATCATGTTGCACAGGGAACAGGGAAGGTCAGCAAATGTTTCCTGTCCTGGCACATCTCTCAGTCTGAACTGCAGCTGCAGATGCTTCACTTCCGCCAAGGACTCTGCCACCTTGAGAGAAGGATGCGCTCTATGGAGTTGAGAAAGAAAGTGCGTCTCACTAGCTTCTTTCCTCGACTTCATAGACAGCAAAGGGGCTATGAAAGGCAGCACTGGCTTTTTGTTCTAGGACTTCTTCTTTACAAGCAGCTGCTGGATGTTTGGAAGGGGGTTTGGGATATGCAAAAATGAGAGGCTAAGATGGTAAGAGGGTAAGATGGAAGTCATCTGGCAAAAGCAGAGCTCACAAAAGGGCCAGCTGAGAAAGCTCTTGCTGCCTACAACTTCAACTGCACCCCTCAAAGCAGCAGCACACACGCTGCTCTCGGCACTTTCCTTCTCAGCTCTACGCACCATCCTAAGCCTTGCCTCTCCCACACTCAGGATCCAAAGACAACGGCACCAGGGACTGCTCACACACTAAAGGCACCAGGACAAAAGGCTCACCAGCTTGGCCTTTGCATTCCCGCTGACAGCTCCACAGCTTGAACCCAGAGAACTGCCTGCTGCCAACAGCCTTTCCAATCACTCTGAGCACCTCATGACAAGGAGTGTGGGGAATGAATCTCCAGCAGCCTCCTGCCCCAGGCTGTCCCCCGGGAGCAGCCCTGCTCCAGGCTGTGACTGCCACCTGCACAGCCAAAGGACCCAGAGCCGGTGTTACACACCACGGCTGTGCCTGGCACAGAGACACCAGTGGCCACACAAGTGGCCATGGCACTGTCCACACACAGTCCCTGCTGCTGCTCCCCCAGCCGCTGGCACCAACTCCCAGCCACCCACTCCTAAAGCCACGGGGCCCACTGGGACACTGCGGGGGCTCGTGGAAGCCAGCGGCCCATGTGACACAGCGGGGCTGCACAGAGCCCACGGTGCTTTGTGACCCGTGGCTCCCAGGAGAGCCTTTGTGATGCTGGGGAACTACAAGGAAGCCTGGCTCCTCTGTGACACCACCACAGAAGCTCAGGGGAGCCCTGGAGGCCGTGCTGATGCTATTGAACCTGATGCAACCCTGCCTCCTCTGTGACACCACAGAACCTCTGGGAGCTCTGGAGACCGTGCTGATGCTATGGAACCTGATGCAACCCTGCCTCCACTGTGACACCACAGAAGCTCAGGGAGCCCTGGAGACTGTGGTGATGCTATGGAACCTGATGCAACCCTGCCTCCACTGTGACACCACAGAACCTCTGGGAGCCCTGGAGACTGTGGTGATGCTATGGAACCTGATGCAACCCTGCCTCCACTGTGACACCACAGAACCTCTGGGAGCCCTGGAGACCGTGCTGATGCTATGGAACCTGATGCAACCCTGCCTCCACTGTGACACCACAGAAGCTCGGGGAGCTCTGCAGACCGTGGGGATGCTGGCGAAGCTGACGGAACCCTGGGCACCACAGTGACGCTATGGAACCTGGTGGAACCGAGGGGCCACAGTGACACTGTGGGGCCTTTTGGAAGCAACAGGACCCTGGTGGGAAGCCACGGGATGATTAATCCTGCACGAACCTGCTCCAGGTGGGCTCCTCTCTCCCGGCTTCCACAGGTGCTGCTAGGATCCCACTCCGGCACTGGCTTGGCACGGGCTCACGGCTTCCTTTGGCAATGGCTCTGCTCCAGGATGGCATGCTGCAGAGAATGCAGGTAGATTTTGTGCTCACTCCTGGCATGCAGCTGGACAATAAAGCCTGATCCAGCCCCCCCTCAGCATATGTCCGGCTCTGGCATTGGGGCGGGGCAACTTTGGGAGCAGCCCCAGCCCTGCTCCTGCTCCCGGCTGGGCACCCAGCTGCTGGGACACAGGTGTGTCCTGATGCCACCGTCTACTCCTTTGAGAAGGGGAGGACAGAGTGCATCAGGGAGTTTGGTGTGGCTTACATGCGGCAAGGAGAAGGTGCAGCCCCAAACTGGCTTTCACTTCTAGAACCTTTTGCTATTGCGGGAGCAGCTGCTGGAGCTTTTCAACCGAGCTGCAAGAGTGAAAAGTGTGATGGCATGTCTATCTGAGAAGGAAGGTTCGGTGCCGCAGCCTGTTGTGCACAATTTATATGCTGATAAGAGAAGGGGGTGCTTTTGGAACGTTTCCCTTCCTGACACTTCTGTCTCTGTGAGCTTTAGCTGCTTGGACTCAGGGATACCGAAGGTATGTGAAAGTGACTGGGATGCGAGAATCATGTTGCACAGGGAACAGGGAAGGTCAGCAAATGTTTCCTGTCCTGGCACATCTCTCAGTCTGAACTGCAGCTGCAGATGCTTCACTTCCGCCAAGGACTCTGCCACCTTGAGAGAAGGATGCGCTCTATGGAGTTGAGAAAGAAAGTGCGTCTCACTAGCTTCTTTCCTCGACTTCATAGACAGCAAAGGGGCTATGAAAGGCAGCACTGGCTTTTTGTTCTAGGACTTCTTCTTTACAAGCAGCTGCTGGATGTTTGGAAGGGGGTTTGGGATATGCAAAAATGAGAGGCTAAGATGGTAAGAGGGTAAGATGGAAGTCATCTGGCAAAAGCAGAGCTCACAAAAGGGCCAGCTGAGAAAGCTCTTGCTGCCTACAACTTCAACTGCACCCCTCAAAGCAGCAGCACACATGCTGCTCTCGGCACTTTCCTTCTCAGCTCTACGCACCATCCTAAGCCTTGCCTCTCCCACACTCAGGATCCAAAGACAATGGCACCAGGGACTGCTCACACACTAAAGGCACCAGGACAAAAGGCTCACCAGCTTGGCCTTTGCATTCCCGCTGACAGCTCCACAGCTTGAACCCAGAGAACTGCCTGCTGCCAACAGCCTTTCCAATCACTCTGAGCACCTCATGACAAGGAGTGTGGGGAATGAATCTCCAGCAGCCTCCTGCCCCAGGCTGTCCCCCGGGAGCAGCCCTGCTCCAGGCCGTGACTGCCACCTGCACAGCCAAAGGACCCAGAGCCGGTGTTACACACCACGGCTGTGCCTGGCACAGAGACACCAGTGGCCACACAAGTGGCCATGGCACTGTCCACACACAGTCCCTGCTGCTGCTCCCCCAGCCGCTGGCACCAACTCCCAGCCACCCACTCCTAAAGCCACGGGGCCCACTGGGACACTGCGGGGGCTCGTGGAAGCCAGCGGCCATTGTGACACAGCGGGGCTGCACAGAGCCCACGGTGCTTTGTGACCCGTGGCTCCCAGGAGAGCCTTTGTGATGCTGGGGAACTACAAGGAAGCCTGGCTCCTCTGTGACACCACCACAGAAGCTCTTGGAGCCCTGGAGACCGTGCTGATGCTATGGAACCTGATGCAACCCTGCCTCCTCTGTGACACCACAGAACCTCTGGGAGCCCTGGAGACCGTGCTGATGCTATGGAACCTGATGCAACCCTGCCTCCACTGTGACACCACAGAAGCTCAGGGAGCCCTGGAGACTGTGGTGATGCTATGGAACCTGATGCAACCCTGCCTCCACTGTGACACCACAGAACCTCTGGGAGCCCTGGAGACCGTGCTGATGCTATGGAACCTGATGCAACCCTGCCTCCACTGTGACACCACAGAAGCTCGGGGAGCTCTGCAGACCGTGGGGATGCTGGCGAAGCTGACGGAACCCTGGGCACCACAGTGACGCTATGGAACCTGGTGGAACCGAGGGGCCACAGTGACACTGTGGGGCCTTTTGGAAGCAACAGGACCCTGGTGGGAAGCCACGGGATGATTAATCCTGCACGAACCTGCTCCAGGTGGGCTCCTCTCTCCCGGCTTCCACAGGTGCTGCAAGGATCCCACTCCGGCACTGGCTTGGCACGGGCTGACGGCTTCCTTTGGCAATGGCTCTGCTCCAGGATGGCATGCTGCAGAGAATGCAGGTAGATTTTGTGCTCACTCCTGGCATGCAGCTGGACAATAAAGCCTGATCCAGCCCCCCCTCAGCATATGTCCGGCTCTGGCATTGGGGCGGGGCAACTTTGGGAGCAGCCCCAGCCCTGCTCCTGCTCCCGGCTGGGCACCCAGCTGCTGGGACACAGGTGTGTCCTGATGCCACCGTCTACTCCTTTGAGAAGGGGAGGACAGAGTGCATCAGGGAGTTTGGTGTGGCTTACATGCGGCAAGGAGAAGGTGCAGCCCCAAACTGGCTTTCACTTCTAGAACCTTTTGCTATTGCGGGAGCAGCTGCTGGAGCTTTTCAACCGAGCTGCAAGAGTGAAAAGTGTGATGGCATGTCTATCTGAGAAGGAAGGTTCGGTGCCGCAGCCTGTTGTGCACAATTTATATGCTGATAAGAGAAGGGGGTGCTTTTGGAACGTTTTCCTTCCTGACACTTCTGTCTCTGTGAGCTTTAGCTGCTTGGACTCAGGGATACCGAAGGTATGTGAAAGTGACTGGGATGCGAGAATCATGTTGCACAGGGAACAGGGAAGGTCAGCAAATGTTTCCTGTCCTGGCACATCTCTCAGTCTGAACTGCAGCTGCAGATGCTTCACTTCCGCCAAGGACTCTGCCACCTTGAGAGAAGGATGCGCTCTATGGAGTTGAGAAAGAAAGTGCGTCTCACTAGCTTCTTTCCTCTACTTCATAGACAGCAAAGGGGCTATGAAAGGCAGCACTGGCTTTTTGTTCTAGGACTTCTTCTTTACAAGCAGCTGCTGGATGTTTGGAAGGGGGTTTGGGATATGCAAAAATGAGAGGCTAAGATGGTAAGAAGGTAAGATGGAAGTCATCTGGCAAAAGCAGAGCTCACAAAAGGGCCAGCTGAGAAAGCTCTTGCTGCCTACAACTTCAACTGCACCCCTCAAAGCAGCAGCACACACGCTGCTCTCGGCACTTTCCTTCTCAGCTCTACGCACCATCCTAAGCCTTGCCTCTCCCACACTCAGGATCCAAAGACAACGGCACCAGGGACTGCTCACACACTAAAGGCACCAGGACAAAAGGCTCACCAGCTTGGCCTTTGCATTCCCGCTGACAGCTCCACAGCTTGAACCCAGAGAACTGCCTGCTGCCAACAGCCTTTCCAATCACTCTGAGCACCTCATGACAAGGAGTGTGGGGAATGAATCTCCAGCAGCCTCCTGCCCCAGGCTGTCCCCCGGGAGCAGCCCTGCTCCAGGCCGTGACTGCCACCTGCACAGCCAAAGGACCCAGAGCCGGTGTTACACACCACGGCTGTGCCTGGCACAGAGACACCAGTGGCCACACAAGTGGCCATGGCACTGTCCACACACAGTCCCTGCTGCTGCTCCCCCAGCCGCTGGCACCAACTCCCAGCCACCCACTCCTAAAGCCACGGGGCCCACTGGGACACTGCGGGGGCTCGTGGAAGCCAGCGGCCATTGTGACACAGCGGGGCTGCACAGAGCCCACGGTGCTTTGTGACCCGTGGCTCCCAGGAGAGCCTTTGTGATGCTGGGGAACTACAAGGAAGCCTGGCTCCTCTGTGACACCACCACAGAAGCTCAGGGGAGCCCTGGAGACTGTGCTGATGCTATTGAACCTGATGCAACCCTGCCTCCTCTGTGACACCACAGAAGCTCTTGGAGCCCTGGAGACCGTGGTGATGCTATGGAACCTGATGCAACCCTGCCTCCTCTGTGACACCACAGAACCTCTGGGAGCTCTGGAGACCGTGCTGATGCTATGGAACCTGATGCAACCCTGCCTCCACTGTGACACCACAGAAGCTCAGGGAGCCCTGGAGACTGTGGTGATGCTATGGAACCTGATGCAACCCTGCCTCCACTGTGACACCACAGAACCTCTGGGAGCCCTGGAGACCGTGCTGATGCTATGGAACCTGATGCAACCCTGCCTCCACTGTGACACCACAGAAGCTCGGGGAGCTCTGCAGACCGTGGGGATGCTGGCGAAGCTGACGGAACCCTGGGCACCACAGTGACGCTATGGAACCTGGTGGAACCGAGGGGCCACAGTGACACTGTGGGGCCTTTTGGAAGCAACAGGACCCTGGTGGGAAGCCACGGGATGATTAATCCTGCACGAACCTGCTCCAGGTGGGCTCCTCTCTCCCGGCTTCCACAGGTGCTGCTAGGATCCCACTCCGGCACTGGCTTGGCACGGGCTGACGGCTTCCTTTGGCAATGGCTCTGCTCCAGGATGGCATGCTGCAGAGAATGCAGGTAGATTTTGTGCTCACTCCTGGCATGCAGCTGGACAATAAAGCCTGATCCAGCCCCCCCTCAGCATATGTCCGGCTCTGGCATTGGGGCGGGGCAACTTTGGGAGCAGCCCCAGCCCTGCTCCTGCTCCCGGCTGGGCACCCAGCTGCTGGGACACAGGTGTGTCCTGATGCCACCGTCTACTCCTTTGAGAAGGGGAGGACAGAGTGCATCAGGGAGTTTGGTGTGGCTTACATGCGGCAAGGAGAAGGTGCAGCCCCAAACTGGCTTTCACTTCTAGAACCTTTTGCTATTGCGGGAGCAGCTGCTGGAGCTTTTCAACCGAGCTGCAAGAGTGAAAAGTGTGATGGCATGTCTATCTGAGAAGGAAGGTTCGGTGCCGCAGCCTGTTGTGCACAATTTATATGCTGATAAGAGAAGGGGGTGCTTTTGGAACGTTTTCCTTCCTGACACTTCTGTCTCTGTGAGCTTTAGCTGCTTGGACTCAGGGATACCGAAGGTATGTGAAAGTGACTGGGATGCGAGAATCATGTTGCACAGGGAACAGGGAAGGTCAGCAAATGTTTCCTGTCCTGGCACATCTCTCAGTCTGAACTGCAGCTGCAGATGCTTCACTTCCGCCAAGGACTCTGCCACCTTGAGAGAAGGATGCGCTCTATGGAGTTGAGAAAGAAAGTGCGTCTCACTAGCTTCTTTCCTCTACTTCATAGACAGCAAAGGGGCTATGAAAGGCAGCACTGGCTTTTTGTTCTAGGACTTCTTCTTTACAAGCAGCTGCTGGATGTTTGGAAGGGGGTTTGGGATATGCAAAAATGAGAGGCTAAGATGGTAAGAGGGTAAGATGGAAGTCATCTGGCAAAAGCAGAGCTCACAAAAGGGCCAGCTGAGAAAGCTCTTGCTGCCTACAACTTCAACTGCACCCCTCAAAGCAGCAGCACACACGCTGCTCTCGGCACTTTCCTTCTCAGCTCTACGCACCATCCTAAGCCTTGCCTCTCCCACACTCAGGATCCAAAGACAACGGCACCAGGGACTGCTCACACACTAAAGGCACCAGGACAAAAGGCTCACCAGCTTGGCCTTTGCATTCCCGCTGACAGCTCCACAGCTTGAACCCAGAGAACTGCCTGCTGCCAACAGCCTTTCCAATCACTCTGAGCACCTCATGACAAGGAGTGTGGGGAATGAATCTCCAGCAGCCTCCTGCCCCAGGCTGTCCCCCGGGAGCAGCCCTGCTCCAGGCCGTGACTGCCACCTGCACAGCCAAAGGACCCAGAGCCGGTGTTACACACCACGGCTGTGCCTGGCACAGAGACACCAGTGGCCACACAAGTGGCCATGGCACTGTCCACACACAGTCCCTGCTGCTGCTCCCCCAGCCGCTGGCACCAACTCCCAGCCACCCACTCCTAAAGCCACGGGGCCCACTGGGACACTGCGGGGGCTCGTGGAAGCCAGCGGCCATTGTGACACAGCGGGGCTGCACAGAGCCCACGGTGCTTTGTGACCCGTGGCTCCCAGGAGAGCCTTTGTGATGCTGGGGAACTACAAGGAAGCCTGGCTCCTCTGTGACACCACCACAGAAGCTCAGGGGAGCCCTGGAGACCGTGCTGATGCTATTGAACCTGATGCAACCCTGCCTCCTCTGTGACACCACAGAAGCTCTTGGAGCCCTGGAGACCGTGCTGATGCTATGGAACCTGATGCAACCCTGCCTCCTCTGTGACACCACAGAACCTCTGGGAGCCCTGGAGACCGTGCTGATGCTATGGAACCTGATGCAACCCTGCCTCCACTGTGACACCACAGAAGCTCAGGGAGCCCTGGAGACTGTGGTGATGCTATGGAACCTGATGCAACCCTGCCTCCACTGTGACACCACAGAACCTCTGGGAGCCCTGGAGACCGTGCTGATGCTATGGAACCTGATGCAACCCTGCCTCCACTGTGACACCACAGAAGCTCGGGGAGCTCTGCAGACCGTGGGGATGCTGGCGAAGCTGACGGAACCCTGGGCACCACAGTGACGCTATGGAACCTGGTGGAACCGAGGGGCCACAGTGACACTGTGGGGCCTTTTGGAAGCAACAGGACCCTGGTGGGAAGCCACGGGATGATTAATCCTGCACGAACCTGCTCCAGGTGGGCTCCTCTCTCCCGGCTTCCACAGGTGCTGCTAGGATCCCACTCCGGCACTGGCTTGGCACGGGCTCACGGCTTCCTTTGGCAATGGCTCTGCTCCAGGATGGCATGCTGCAGAGAATGCAGGTAGATTTTGTGCTCACTCCTGGCATGCAGCTGGACAATAAAGCCTGATCCAGCCCCCCCTCAGCATATGTCCGGCTCTGGCATTGGGGCGGGGCAACTTTGGGAGCAGCCCCAGCCCTGCTCCTGCTCCCGGCTGGGCACCCAGCTGCTGGGACACAGGTGTGTCCTGATGCCACCGTCTACTCCTTTGAGAAGGGGAGGACAGAGTGCATCAGGGAGTTTGGTGTGGCTTACATGCGGCAAGGAGAAGGTGCAGCCCCAAACTGGCTTTCACTTCTAGAACCTTTTGCTATTGCGGGAGCAGCTGCTGGAGCTTTTCAACCGAGCTGCAAGAGTGAAAAGTGTGATGGCATGTCTATCTGAGAAGGAAGGTTCGGTGCCGCAGCCTGTTGTGCACAATTTATATGCTGATAAGAGAAGGGGGTGCTTTTGGAACGTTTTCCTTCCTGACACTTCTGTCTCTGTGAGCTTTAGCTGCTTGGACTCAGGGATACCGAAGGTATGTGAAAGTGACTGGGATGCGAGAATCATGTTGCACAGGGAACAGGGAAGGTCAGCAAATGTTTCCTGTCCTGGCACATCTCTCAGTCTGAACTGCAGCTGCAGATGCTTCACTTCCGCCAAGGACTCTGCCACCTTGAGAGAAGGATGCGCTCTATGGAGTTGAGAAAGAAAGTGCGTCTCACTAGCTTCTTTCCTCTACTTCATAGACAGCAAAGGGGCTATGAAAGGCAGCACTGGCTTTTTGTTCTAGGACTTCTTCTTTACAAGCAGCTGCTGGATGTTTGGAAGGGGGTTTGGGATATGCAAAAATGAGAGGCTAAGATGGTAAGAGGGTAAGATGGAAGTCATCTGGCAAAAGCAGAGCTCACAAAAGGGCCAGCTGAGAAAGCTCTTGCTGCCTACAACTTCAACTGCACCCCTCAAAGCAGCAGCACACACGCTGCTCTCGGCACTTTCCTTCTCAGCTCTACGCACCATCCTAAGCCTTGCCTCTCCCACACTCAGGATCCAAAGACAACGGCACCAGGGACTGCTCACACACTAAAGGCACCAGGACAAAAGGCTCAGCAGCTTGGCCTTTGCATTCCCGCTGACAGCTCCACAGCTTGAACCCAGAGAACTGCCTGCTGCCAACAGCCTTTCCAATCACTCTGAGCACCTCATGACAAGGAGTGTGGGGAATGAATCTCCAGCAGCCTCCTGCCCCAGGCTGTCCCCCGGGAGCAGCCCTGCTCCAGGCCGTGACTGCCACCTGCACAGCCAAAGGACCCAGAGCCGGTGTTACACACCACGGCTGTGCCTGGCACAGAGACACCAGTGGCCACACAAGTGGCCATGGCACTGTCCACACACAGTCCCTGCTGCTGCTCCCCCAGCCGCTGGCACCAACTCCCAGCCACCCACTCCTAAAGCCACGGGGCCCACTGGGACACTGCGGGGGCTCGTGGAAGCCAGCGGCCATTGTGACACAGCGGGGCTGCACAGAGCCCACGGTGCTTTGTGACCCGTGGCTCCCAGGAGAGCCTTTGTGATGCTGGGGAACTACAAGGAAGCCTGGCTCCTCTGTGACACCACCACAGAAGCTCAGGGGAGCCCTGGAGACCGTGCTGATGCTATTGAACCTGATGCAACCCTGCCTCCTCTGTGACACCACAGAAGCTCTTGGAGCCCTGGAGACCGTGGTGATGCTATGGAACCTGATGCAACCCTGCCTCCTCTGTGACACCACAGAACCTCTGGGAGCCCTGGAGACCGTGCTGATGCTATGGAACCTGATGCAACCCTGCCTCCACTGTGACACCACAGAAGCTCAGGGAGCCCTGGAGACTGTGGTGATGCTATGGAACCTGATGCAACCCTGCCTCCACTGTGACACCACAGAAGCTCAGGGAGCCCTGGAGACTGTGGTGATGCTATGGAACCTGATGCAACCCTGCCTCCACTGTGACACCACAGAACCTCTGGGAGCCCTGGAGACCGTGCTGATGCTATGGAACCTGATGCAACCCTGCCTCCACTGTGACACCACAGAAGCTCGGGGAGCTCTGCAGACCGTGGGGATGCTGGCGAAGCTGACGGAACCCTGGGCACCACAGTGACGCTATGGAACCTGGTGGAACCGAGGGGCCACAGTGACACTGTGGGGCCTTTTGGAAGCAACAGGACCCTGGTGGGAAGCCACGGGATGATTAATCCTGCACGAACCTGCTCCAGGTGGGCTCCTCTCTCCCGGCTTCCACAGGTGCTGCTAGGATCCCACTCCGGCACTGGCTTGGCACGGGCTCACGGCTTCCTTTGGCAATGGCTCTGCTCCAGGATGGCATGCTGCAGAGAATGCAGGTAGATTTTGTGCTCACTCCTGGCATGCAGCTGGACAATAAAGCCTGATCCAGCCCCCCCTCAGCATATGTCCGGCTCTGGCATTGGGGCGGGGCAACTTTGGGAGCAGCCCCAGCCCTGCTCCTGCTCCCAGCTGGGCACCCAGCTGCTGGGACACAGGTGTGTCCTGATGCCACCGTCTACTCCTTTGAGAAGGGGAGGACAGAGTGCATCAGGGAGTTTGGTGTGGCTTACATGCGGCAAGGAGAAGGTGCAGCCCCAAACTGGCTTTCACTTCTAGAACCTTTTGCTATTGCGGGAGCAGCTGCTGGAGCTTTTCAACCGAGCTGCAAGAGTGAAAAGTGTGATGGCATGTCTATCTGAGAAGGAAGGTTCGGTGCCGCAGCCTGTTGTGCACAATTTATATGCTGATAAGAGAAGGGGGTGCTTTTGCAACGTTTTCCTTCCTGACACTTCTGTCTCTGTGAGCTTTAGCTGCTTGGACTCAGGGGTACCGAAGGTATGTGAAAGTGACTGGGATGCGAGAATCATGTTGCACAGGGAACAGGGAAGGTCAGCAAATGTTTCCTGTCCTGGCACATCTCTCAGTCTGAACTGCAGCTGCAGATGCTTCACTTCCGCCAAGGACTCTGCCACCTTGAGAGAAGGATGCGCTCTATGGAGTTGAGAAAGAAAGTGCGTCTCACTAGCTTCTTTCCTCTACTTCATAGACAGCAAAGGGGCTATGAAAGGCAGCACTGGCTTTTTGTTCTAGGACTTCTTCTTTACAAGCAGCTGCTGGATGTTTGGAAGGGGGTTTGGGATATGCAAAAATGAGAGGCTAAGATGGTAAGAGGGTAAGATGGAAGTCATCTGGCAAAAGCAGAGCTCACAAAAGGGCCAGCTGAGAAAGCTCTTGCTGCCTACAACTTCAACTGCACCCCTCAAAGCAGCAGCACACACGCTGCTCTCGGCACTTTCCTTCTCAGCTCTACGCACCATCCTAAGCCTTGCCTCTCCCACACTCAGGATCCAAAGACAACGGCACCAGGGACTGCTCACACACTAAAGGCACCAGGACAAAAGGCTCACCAGCTTGGCCTTTGCATTCCCGCTGACAGCTCCACAGCTTGAACCCAGAGAACTGCCTGCTGCCAACAGCCTTTCCAATCACTCTGAGCACCTCATGACAAGGAGTGTGGGGAATGAATCTCCAGCAGCCTCCTGCCCCAGGCTGTCCCCCGGGAGCAGCCCTGCTCCAGGCTGTGACTGCCACCTGCACAGCCAAAGGACCCAGAGCCGGTGTTACACACCACGGCTGTGCCTGGCACAGAGACACCAGTGGCCACACAAGTGGCCATGGCACTGTCCACACACAGTCCCTGCTGCTGCTCCCCCAGCCGCTGGCACCAACTCCCAGCCACCCACTCCTAAAGCCACGGGGCCCACTGGGACACTGCGGGGGCTCGTGGAAGCCAGCGGCCATTGTGACACAGCGGGGCTGCACAGAGCCCACGGTGCTTTGTGACCCGTGGCTCCCAGGAGAGCCTTTGTGATGCTGGGGAACTACAAGGAAGCCTGGCTCCTCTGTGACACCACCACAGAAGCTCAGGGGAGCCCTGGAGGCCGTGCTGATGCTATTGAACCTGATGCAACCCTGCCTCCTCTGTGACACCACAGAACCTCTGGGAGCTCTGGAGACCGTGCTGATGCTATGGAACCTGATGCAACCCTGCCTCCACTGTGACACCACAGAAGCTCAGGGAGCCCTGGAGACTGTGGTGATGCTATGGAACCTGATGCAACCCTGCCTCCACTGTGACACCACAGAACCTCTGGGAGCCCTGGAGACTGTGGTGATGCTATGGAACCTGATGCAACCCTGCCTCCACTGTGACACCACAGAACCTCTGGGAGCCCTGGAGACCGTGCTGATGCTATGGAACCTGATGCAACCCTGCCTCCACTGTGACACCACAGAAGCTCGGGGAGCTCTGCAGACCGTGGGGATGCTGGCGAAGCTGACGGAACCCTGGGCACCACAGTGACGCTATGGAACCTGGTGGAACCGAGGGGCCACAGTGACACTGTGGGGCCTTTTGGAAGCAACAGGACCCTGGTGGGAAGCCACGGGATGATTAATCCTGCACGAACCTGCTCCAGGTGGGCTCCTCTCTCCCGGCTTCCACAGGTGCTGCTAGGATCCCACTCCGGCACTGGCTTGGCACGGGCTGACGGCTTCCTTTGGCAATGGCTCTGCTCCAGGATGGCATGCTGCAGAGAATGCAGGTAGATTTTGTGCTCACTCCTGGCATGCAGCTGGACAATAAAGCCTGATCCAGCCCCCCCTCAGCATATGTCCGGCTCTGGCATTGGGGCGGGGCAACTTTGGGAGCAGCCCCAGCCCTGCTCCTGCTCCCGGCTGGGCACCCAGCTGCTGGGACACAGGTGTGTCCTGATGCCACCGTCTACTCCTTTGAGAAGGGGAGGACAGAGTGCATCAGGGAGTTTGGTGTGGCTTACATGCGGCAAGGAGAAGGTGCAGCCCCAAACTGGCTTTCACTTCTAGAACCTTTTGCTATTGCGGGAGCAGCTGCTGGAGCTTTTCAACCGAGCTGCAAGAGTGAAAAGTGTGATGGCATGTCTATCTGAGAAGGAAGGTTCGGTGCCGCAGCCTGTTGTGCACAATTTATATGCTGATAAGAGAAGGGGGTGCTTTTGGAACGTTTTCCTTCCTGACACTTCTGTCTCTGTGAGCTTTAGCTGCTTGGACTCAGGGATACCGAAGGTATGTGAAAGTGACTGGGATGCGAGAATCATGTTGCACAGGGAACAGGGAAGGTCAGCAAATGTTTCCTGTCCTGGCACATCTCTCAGTCTGAACTGCAGCTGCAGATGCTTCACTTCCGCCAAGGACTCTGCCACCTTGAGAGAAGGATGCGCTCTATGGAGTTGAGAAAGAAAGTGCGTCTCACTAGCTTCTTTCCTCGACTTCATAGACAGCAAAGGGGCTATGAAAGGCAGCACTGGCTTTTTGTTCTAGGACTTCTTCTTTACAAGCAGCTGCTGGATGTTTGGAAGGGGGTTTGGGATATGCAAAAATGAGAGGCTAAGATGGTAAGAGGGTAAGATGGAAGTCATCTGGCAAAAGCAGAGCTCACAAAAGGGCCAGCTGAGAAAGCTCTTGCTGCCTACAACTTCAACTGCACCCCTCAAAGCAGCAGCACACACGCTGCTCTCGGCACTTTCCTTCTCAGCTCTACGCACCATCCTAAGCCTTGCCTCTCCCACACTCAGGATCCAAAGACAACGGCACCAGGGACTGCTCACACACTAAAGGCACCAGGACAAAAGGCTCACCAGCTTGGCCTTTGCATTCCCGCTGACAGCTCCACAGCTTGAACCCAGAGAACTGCCTGCTGCCAACAGCCTTTCCAATCACTCTGAGCACCTCATGACAAGGAGTGTGGGGAATGAATCTCCAGCAGCCTCCTGCCCCAGGCTGTCCCCCGGGAGCAGCCCTGCTCCAGGCTGTGACTGCCACCTGCACAGCCAAAGGACCCAGAGCCGGTGTTACACACCACGGCTGTGCCTGGCACAGAGACACCAGTGGCCACACAAGTGGCCATGGCACTGTCCACACACAGTCCCTGCTGCTGCTCCCCCAGCCGCTGGCACCAACTCCCAGCCACCCACTCCTAAAGCCACGGGGCCCACTGGGACACTGCGGGGGCTCGTGGAAGCCAGCGGCCCATGTGACACAGCGGGGCTGCACAGAGCCCACGGTGCTTTGTGACCCGTGGCTCCCAGGAGAGCCTTTGTGATGCTGGGGAACTACAAGGAAGCCTGGCTCCTCTGTGACACCACCACAGAAGCTCAGGGGAGCCCTGGAGGCCGTGCTGATGCTATTGAACCTGATGCAACCCTGCCTCCTCTGTGACACCACAGAACCTCTGGGAGCTCTGGAGACCGTGCTGATGCTATGGAACCTGATGCAACCCTGCCTCCACTGTGACACCACAGAAGCTCAGGGAGCCCTGGAGACTGTGGTGATGCTATGGAACCTGATGCAACCCTGCCTCCACTGTGACACCACAGAACCTCTGGGAGCCCTGGAGACTGTGGTGATGCTATGGAACCTGATGCAACCCTGCCTCCACTGTGACACCACAGAACCTCTGGGAGCCCTGGAGACCGTGCTGATGCTATGGAACCTGATGCAACCCTGCCTCCACTGTGACACCACAGAAGCTCGGGGAGCTCTGCAGACCGTGGGGATGCTGGCGAAGCTGACGGAACCCTGGGCACCACAGTGACGCTATGGAACCTGGTGGAACCGAGGGGCCACAGTGACACTGTGGGGCCTTTTGGAAGCAACAGGACCCTGGTGGGAAGCCACGGGATGATTAATCCTGCACGAACCTGCTCCAGGTGGGCTCCTCTCTCCCGGCTTCCACAGGTGCTGCTAGGATCCCACTCCGGCACTGGCTTGGCACGGGCTCACGGCTTCCTTTGGCAATGGCTCTGCTCCAGGATGGCATGCTGCAGAGAATGCAGGTAGATTTTGTGCTCACTCCTGGCATGCAGCTGGACAATAAAGCCTGATCCAGCCCCCCCTCAGCATATGTCCGGCTCTGGCATTGGGGCGGGGCAACTTTGGGAGCAGCCCCAGCCCTGCTCCTGCTCCCGGCTGGGCACCCAGCTGCTGGGACACAGGTGTGTCCTGATGCCACCGTCTACTCCTTTGAGAAGGGGAGGACAGAGTGCATCAGGGAGTTTGGTGTGGCTTACATGCGGCAAGGAGAAGGTGCAGCCCCAAACTGGCTTTCACTTCTAGAACCTTTTGCTATTGCGGGAGCAGCTGCTGGAGCTTTTCAACCGAGCTGCAAGAGTGAAAAGTGTGATGGCATGTCTATCTGAGAAGGAAGGTTCGGTGCCGCAGCCTGTTGTGCACAATTTATATGCTGATAAGAGAAGGGGGTGCTTTTGGAACGTTTCCCTTCCTGACACTTCTGTCTCTGTGAGCTTTAGCTGCTTGGACTCAGGGATACCGAAGGTATGTGAAAGTGACTGGGATGCGAGAATCATGTTGCACAGGGAACAGGGAAGGTCAGCAAATGTTTCCTGTCCTGGCACATCTCTCAGTCTGAACTGCAGCTGCAGATGCTTCACTTCCGCCAAGGACTCTGCCACCTTGAGAGAAGGATGCGCTCTATGGAGTTGAGAAAGAAAGTGCGTCTCACTAGCTTCTTTCCTCTACTTCATAGACAGCAAAGGGGCTATGAAAGGCAGCACTGGCTTTTTGTTCTAGGACTTCTTCTTTACAAGCAGCTGCTGGATGTTTGGAAGGGGGTTTGGGATATGCAAAAATGAGAGGCTAAGATGGTAAGAGGGTAAGATGGAAGTCATCTGGCAAAAGCAGAGCTCACAAAAGGGCCAGCTGAGAAAGCTCTTGCTGCCTACAACTTCAACTGCACCCCTCAAAGCAGCAGCACACATGCTGCTCTCGGCACTTTCCTTCTCAGCTCTACGCACCATCCTAAGCCTTGCCTCTCCCACACTCAGGATCCAAAGACAATGGCACCAGGGACTGCTCACACACTAAAGGCACCAGGACAAAAGGCTCACCAGCTTGGCCTTTGCATTCCCGCTGACAGCTCCACAGCTTGAACCCAGAGAACTGCCTGCTGCCAACAGCCTTTCCAATCACTCTGAGCACCTCATGACAAGGAGTGTGGGGAATGAATCTCCAGCAGCCTCCTGCCCCAGGCTGTCCCCCGGGAGCAGCCCTGCTCCAGGCCGTGACTGCCACCTGCACAGCCAAAGGACCCAGAGCCGGTGTTACACACCACGGCTGTGCCTGGCACAGAGACACCAGTGGCCACACAAGTGGCCATGGCACTGTCCACACACAGTCCCTGCTGCTGCTCCCCCAGCCGCTGGCACCAACTCCCAGCCACCCACTCCTAAAGCCACGGGGCCCACTGGGACACTGCGGGGGCTCGTGGAAGCCAGCGGCCATTGTGACACAGCGGGGCTGCACAGAGCCCACGGTGCTTTGTGACCCGTGGCTCCCAGGAGAGCCTTTGTGATGCTGGGGAACTACAAGGAAGCCTGGCTCCTCTGTGACACCACCACAGAAGCTCAGGGGAGCCCTGGAGACCGTGCTGATGCTATGGAACCTGATGCAACCCTGCCTCCTCTGTGACACCACAGAACCTCTGGGAGCCCTGGAGACCGTGCTGATGCTATGGAACCTGATGCAACCCTGCCTCCTCTGTGACACCACAGAACCTCTGGGAGCCCTGGAGACCGTGCTGATGCTATGGAACCTGATGCAACCCTGCCTCCACTGTGACACCACAGAAGCTCAGGGAGCCCTGGAGACTGTGGTGATGCTATGGAACCTGATGCAACCCTGCCTCCACTGTGACACCACAGAACCTCTGGGAGCCCTGGAGACCGTGCTGATGCTATGGAACCTGATGCAACCCTGCCTCCACTGTGACACCACAGAAGCTCGGGGAGCTCTGCAGACCGTGGGGATGCTGGCGAAGCTGACGGAACCCTGGGCACCACAGTGACGCTATGGAACCTGGTGGAACCGAGGGGCCACAGTGACACTGTGGGGCCTTTTGGAAGCAACAGGACCCTGGTGGGAAGCCACGGGATGATTAATCCTGCACGAACCTGCTCCAGGTGGGCTCCTCTCTCCCGGCTTCCACAGGTGCTGCAAGGATCCCACTCCGGCACTGGCTTGGCACGGGCTGACGGCTTCCTTTGGCAATGGCTCTGCTCCAGGATGGCATGCTGCAGAGAATGCAGGTAGATTTTGTGCTCACTCCTGGCATGCAGCTGGACAATAAAGCCTGATCCAGCCCCCCCTCAGCATATGTCCGGCTCTGGCATTGGGGCGGGGCAACTTTGGGAGCAGCCCCAGCCCTGCTCCTGCTCCCGGCTGGGCACCCAGCTGCTGGGACACAGGTGTGTCCTGATGCCACCGTCTACTCCTTTGAGAAGGGGAGGACAGAGTGCATCAGGGAGTTTGGTGTGGCTTACATGCGGCAAGGAGAAGGTGCAGCCCCAAACTGGCTTTCACTTCTAGAACCTTTTGCTATTGCGGGAGCAGCTGCTGGAGCTTTTCAACCGAGCTGCAAGAGTGAAAAGTGTGATGGCATGTCTATCTGAGAAGGAAGGTTCGGTGCCGCAGCCTGTTGTGCACAATTTATATGCTGATAAGAGAAGGGGGTGCTTTTGGAACGTTTTCCTTCCTGACACTTCTGTCTCTGTGAGCTTTAGCTGCTTGGACTCAGGGATACCGAAGGTATGTGAAAGTGACTGGGATGCGAGAATCATGTTGCACAGGGAACAGGGAAGGTCAGCAAATGTTTCCTGTCCTGGCACATCTCTCAGTCTGAACTGCAGCTGCAGATGCTTCACTTCCGCCAAGGACTCTGCCACCTTGAGAGAAGGATGCGCTCTATGGAGTTGAGAAAGAAAGTGCGTCTCACTAGCTTCTTTCCTCTACTTCATAGACAGCAAAGGGGCTATGAAAGGCAGCACTGGCTTTTTGTTCTAGGACTTCTTCTTTACAAGCAGCTGCTGGATGTTTGGAAGGGGGTTTGGGATATGCAAAAATGAGAGGCTAAGATGGTAAGAAGGTAAGATGGAAGTCATCTGGCAAAAGCAGAGCTCACAAAAGGGCCAGCTGAGAAAGCTCTTGCTGCCTACAACTTCAACTGCACCCCTCAAAGCAGCAGCACACACGCTGCTCTCGGCACTTTCCTTCTCAGCTCTACGCACCATCCTAAGCCTTGCCTCTCCCACACTCAGGATCCAAAGACAACGGCACCAGGGACTGCTCACACACTAAAGGCACCAGGACAAAAGGCTCACCAGCTTGGCCTTTGCATTCCCGCTGACAGCTCCACAGCTTGAACCCAGAGAACTGCCTGCTGCCAACAGCCTTTCCAATCACTCTGAGCACCTCATGACAAGGAGTGTGGGGAATGAATCTCCAGCAGCCTCCTGCCCCAGGCTGTCCCCCAGGAGCAGCCCTGCTCCAGGCCGTGACTGCCACCTGCACAGCCAAAGGACCCAGAGCCGGTGTTACACACCACGGCTGTGCCTGGCACAGAGACACCAGTGGCCACACAAGTGGCCATGGCACTGTCCACACACAGTCCCTGCTGCTGCTCCCCCAGCCGCTGGCACCAACTCCCAGCCACCCACTCCTAAAGCCACGGGGCCCACTGGGACACTGCGGGGGCTCGTGGAAGCCAGCGGCCATTGTGACACAGCGGGGCTGCACAGAGCCCACGGTGCTTTGTGACCCGTGGCTCCCAGGAGAGCCTTTGTGATGCTGGGGAACTACAAGGAAGCCTGGCTCCTCTGTGACACCACCACAGAAGCTCAGGGGAGCCCTGGAGACTGTGCTGATGCTATTGAACCTGATGCAACCCTGCCTCCTCTGTGACACCACAGAAGCTCTTGGAGCCCTGGAGACCGTGGTGATGCTATGGAACCTGATGCAACCCTGCCTCCTCTGTGACACCACAGAACCTCTGGGAGCTCTGGAGACCGTGCTGATGCTATGGAACCTGATGCAACCCTGCCTCCACTGTGACACCACAGAAGCTCAGGGAGCCCTGGAGACTGTGGTGATGCTATGGAACCTGATGCAACCCTGCCTCCACTGTGACACCACAGAACCTCTGGGAGCCCTGGAGACCGTGCTGATGCTATGGAACCTGATGCAACCCTGCCTCCACTGTGACACCACAGAAGCTCGGGGAGCTCTGCAGACCGTGGGGATGCTGGCGAAGCTGACGGAACCCTGGGCACCACAGTGACGCTATGGAACCTGGTGGAACCGAGGGGCCACAGTGACACTGTGGGGCCTTTTGGAAGCAACAGGACCCTGGTGGGAAGCCACGGGATGATTAATCCTGCACGAACCTGCTCCAGGTGGGCTCCTCTCTCCCGGCTTCCACAGGTGCTGCTAGGATCCCACTCCGGCACTGGCTTGGCACGGGCTCACGGCTTCCTTTGGCAATGGCTCTGCTCCAGGATGGCATGCTGCAGAGAATGCAGGTAGATTTTGTGCTCACTCCTGGCATGCAGCTGGACAATAAAGCCTGATCCAGCCCCCCCTCAGCATATGTCCGGCTCTGGCATTGGGGCGGGGCAACTTTGGGAGCAGCCCCAGCCCTGCTCCTGCTCCCGGCTGGGCACCCAGCTGCTGGGACACAGGTGTGTCCTGATGCCACCGTCTACTCCTTTGAGAAGGGGAGGACAGAGTGCATCAGGGAGTTTGGTGTGGCTTACATGCGGCAAGGAGAAGGTGCAGCCCCAAACTGGCTTTCACTTCTAGAACCTTTTGCTATTGCGGGAGCAGCTGCTGGAGCTTTTCAACCGAGCTGCAAGAGTGAAAAGTGTGATGGCATGTCTATCTGAGAAGGAAGGTTCGGTGCCGCAGCCTGTTGTGCACAATTTATATGCTGATAAGAGAAGGGGGTGCTTTTGGAACGTTTTCCTTCCTGACACTTCTGTCTCTGTGAGCTTTAGCTGCTTGGACTCAGGGATACCGAAGGTATGTGAAAGTGACTGGGATGCGAGAATCATGTTGCACAGGGAACAGGGAAGGTCAGCAAATGTTTCCTGTCCTGGCACATCTCTCAGTCTGAACTGCAGCTGCAGATGCTTCACTTCCGCCAAGGACTCTGCCACCTTGAGAGAAGGATGCGCTCTATGGAGTTGAGAAAGAAAGTGCGTCTCACTAGCTTCTTTCCTCTACTTCATAGACAGCAAAGGGGCTATGAAAGGCAGCACTGGCTTTTTGTTCTAGGACTTCTTCTTTACAAGCAGCTGCTGGATGTTTGGAAGGGGGTTTGGGATATGCAAAAATGAGAGGCTAAGATGGTAAGAGGGTAAGATGGAAGTCATCTGGCAAAAGCAGAGCTCACAAAAGGGCCAGCTGAGAAAGCTCTTGCTGCCTACAACTTCAACTGCACCCCTCAAAGCAGCAGCACACACGCTGCTCTCGGCACTTTCCTTCTCAGCTCTACGCACCATCCTAAGCCTTGCCTCTCCCACACTCAGGATCCAAAGACAACGGCACCAGGGACTGCTCACACACTAAAGGCACCAGGACAAAAGGCTCACCAGCTTGGCCTTTGCATTCCCGCTGACAGCTCCACAGCTTGAACCCAGAGAACTGCCTGCTGCCAACAGCCTTTCCAATCACTCTGAGCACCTCATGACAAGGAGTGTGGGGAATGAATCTCCAGCAGCCTCCTGCCCCAGGCTGTCCCCCGGGAGCAGCCCTGCTCCAGGCCGTGACTGCCACCTGCACAGCCAAAGGACCCAGAGCCGGTGTTACACACCACGGCTGTGCCTGGCACAGAGACACCAGTGGCCACACAAGTGGCCATGGCACTGTCCACACACAGTCCCTGCTGCTGCTCCCCCAGCCGCTGGCACCAACTCCCAGCCACCCACTCCTAAAGCCACGGGGCCCACTGGGACACTGCGGGGGCTCGTGGAAGCCAGCGGCCATTGTGACACAGCGGGGCTGCACAGAGCCCACGGTGCTTTGTGACCCGTGGCTCCCAGGAGAGCCTTTGTGATGCTGGGGAACTACAAGGAAGCCTGGCTCCTCTGTGACACCACCACAGAAGCTCAGGGGAGCCCTGGAGACCGTGCTGATGCTATTGAACCTGATGCAACCCTGCCTCCTCTGTGACACCACAGAAGCTCTTGGAGCCCTGGAGACCGTGCTGATGCTATGGAACCTGATGCAACCCTGCCTCCTCTGTGACACCACAGAACCTCTGGGAGCCCTGGAGACCGTGCTGATGCTATGGAACCTGATGCAACCCTGCCTCCACTGTGACACCACAGAAGCTCAGGGAGCCCTGGAGACTGTGGTGATGCTATGGAACCTGATGCAACCCTGCCTCCACTGTGACACCACAGAACCTCTGGGAGCCCTGGAGACCGTGCTGATGCTATGGAACCTGATGCAACCCTGCCTCCACTGTGACACCACAGAAGCTCGGGGAGCTCTGCAGACCGTGGGGATGCTGGCGAAGCTGACGGAACCCTGGGCACCACAGTGACGCTATGGAACCTGGTGGAACCGAGGGGCCACAGTGACACTGTGGGGCCTTTTGGAAGCAACAGGACCCTGGTGGGAAGCCACGGGATGATTAATCCTGCACGAACCTGCTCCAGGTGGGCTCCTCTCTCCCGGCTTCCACAGGTGCTGCAAGGATCCCACTCCGGCACTGGCTTGGCACGGGCTGACGGCTTCCTTTGGCAATGGCTCTGCTCCAGGATGGCATGCTGCAGAGAATGCAGGTAGATTTTGTGCTCACTCCTGGCATGCAGCTGGACAATAAAGCCTGATCCAGCCCCCCCTCAGCATATGTCCGGCTCTGGCATTGGGGCGGGGCAACTTTGGGAGCAGCCCCAGCCCTGCTCCTGCTCCCGGCTGGGCACCCAGCTGCTGGGACACAGGTGTGTCCTGATGCCACCGTCTACTCCTTTGAGAAGGGGAGGACAGAGTGCATCAGGGAGTTTGGTGTGGCTTACATGCGGCAAGGAGAAGGTGCAGCCCCAAACTGGCTTTCACTTCTAGAACCTTTTGCTATTGCGGGAGCAGCTGCTGGAGCTTTTCAACCGAGCTGCAAGAGTGAAAAGTGTGATGGCATGTCTATCTGAGAAGGAAGGTTCGGTGCCGCAGCCTGTTGTGCACAATTTATATGCTGATAAGAGAAGGGGGTGCTTTTGGAACGTTTTCCTTCCTGACACTTCTGTCTCTGTGAGCTTTAGCTGCTTGGACTCAGGGATACCGAAGGTATGTGAAAGTGACTGGGATGCGAGAATCATGTTGCACAGGGAACAGGGAAGGTCAGCAAATGTTTCCTGTCCTGGCACATCTCTCAGTCTGAACTGCAGCTGCAGATGCTTCACTTCCGCCAAGGACTCTGCCACCTTGAGAGAAGGATGCGCTCTATGGAGTTGAGAAAGAAAGTGCGTCTCACTAGCTTCTTTCCTCTACTTCATAGACAGCAAAGGGGCTATGAAAGGCAGCACTGGCTTTTTGTTCTAGGACTTCTTCTTTACAAGCAGCTGCTGGATGTTTGGAAGGGGGTTTGGGATATGCAAAAATGAGAGGCTAAGATGGTAAGAGGGTAAGATGGAAGTCATCTGGCAAAAGCAGAGCTCACAAAAGGGCCAGCTGAGAAAGCTCTTGCTGCCTACAACTTCAACTGCACCCCTCAAAGCAGCAGCACACACGCTGCTCTCGGCACTTTCCTTCTCAGCTCTACGCACCATCCTAAGCCTTGCCTCTCCCACACTCAGGATCCAAAGACAACGGCACCAGGGACTGCTCACACACTAAAGGCACCAGGACAAAAGGCTCACCAGCTTGGCCTTTGCATTCCCGCTGACAGCTCCACAGCTTGAACCCAGAGAACTGCCTGCTGCCAACAGCCTTTCCAATCACTCTGAGCACCTCATGACAAGGAGTGTGGGGAATGAATCTCCAGCAGCCTCCTGCCCCAGGCTGTCCCCCAGGAGCAGCCCTGCTCCAGGCCGTGACTGCCACCTGCACAGCCAAAGGACCCAGAGCCGGTGTTACACACCACGGCTGTGCCTGGCACAGAGACACCAGTGGCCACACAAGTGGCCATGGCACTGTCCACACACAGTCCCTGCTGCTGCTCCCCCAGCCGCTGGCACCAACTCCCAGCCACCCACTCCTAAAGCCACGGGGCCCACTGGGACACTGCGGGGGCTCGTGGAAGCCAGCGGCCATTGTGACACAGCGGGGCTGCACAGAGCCCACGGTGCTTTGTGACCCGTGGCTCCCAGGAGAGCCTTTGTGATGCTGGGGAACTACAAGGAAGCCTGGCTCCTCTGTGACACCACCACAGAAGCTCAGGGGAGCCCTGGAGACTGTGCTGATGCTATTGAACCTGATGCAACCCTGCCTCCTCTGTGACACCACAGAAGCTCTTGGAGCCCTGGAGACCGTGGTGATGCTATGGAACCTGATGCAACCCTGCCTCCTCTGTGACACCACAGAACCTCTGGGAGCTCTGGAGACCGTGCTGATGCTATGGAACCTGATGCAACCCTGCCTCCACTGTGACACCACAGAAGCTCAGGGAGCCCTGGAGACTGTGGTGATGCTATGGAACCTGATGCAACCCTGCCTCCACTGTGACACCACAGAACCTCTGGGAGCCCTGGAGACCGTGCTGATGCTATGGAACCTGATGCAACCCTGCCTCCACTGTGACACCACAGAAGCTCGGGGAGCTCTGCAGACCGTGGGGATGCTGGCGAAGCTGACGGAACCCTGGGCACCACAGTGACGCTATGGAACCTGGTGGAACCGAGGGGCCACAGTGACACTGTGGGGCCTTTTGGAAGCAACAGGACCCTGGTGGGAAGCCACGGGATGATTAATCCTGCACGAACCTGCTCCAGGTGGGCTCCTCTCTCCCGGCTTCCACAGGTGCTGCTAGGATCCCACTCCGGCACTGGCTTGGCACGGGCTGACGGCTTCCTTTGGCAATGGCTCTGCTCCAGGATGGCATGCTGCAGAGAATGCAGGTAGATTTTGTGCTCACTCCTGGCATGCAGCTGGACAATAAAGCCTGATCCAGCCCCCCCTCAGCATATGTCCGGCTCTGGCATTGGGGCGGGGCAACTTTGGGAGCAGCCCCAGCCCTGCTCCTGCTCCCGGCTGGGCACCCAGCTGCTGGGACACAGGTGTGTCCTGATGCCACCGTCTACTCCTTTGAGAAGGGGAGGACAGAGTGCATCAGGGAGTTTGGTGTGGCTTACATGCGGCAAGGAGAAGGTGCAGCCCCAAACTGGCTTTCACTTCTAGAACCTTTTGCTATTGCGGGAGCAGCTGCTGGAGCTTTTCAACCGAGCTGCAAGAGTGAAAAGTGTGATGGCATGTCTATCTGAGAAGGAAGGTTCGGTGCCGCAGCCTGTTGTGCACAATTTATATGCTGATAAGAGAAGGGGGTGCTTTTGGAACGTTTTCCTTCCTGACACTTCTGTCTCTGTGAGCTTTAGCTGCTTGGACTCAGGGATACCGAAGGTATGTGAAAGTGACTGGGATGCGAGAATCATGTTGCACAGGGAACAGGGAAGGTCAGCAAATGTTTCCTGTCCTGGCACATCTCTCAGTCTGAACTGCAGCTGCAGATGCTTCACTTCCGCCAAGGACTCTGCCACCTTGAGAGAAGGATGCGCTCTATGGAGTTGAGAAAGAAAGTGCGTCTCACTAGCTTCTTTCCTCTACTTCATAGACAGCAAAGGGGCTATGAAAGGCAGCACTGGCTTTTTGTTCTAGGACTTCTTCTTTACAAGCAGCTGCTGGATGTTTGGAAGGGGGTTTGGGATATGCAAAAATGAGAGGCTAAGATGGTAAGAGGGTAAGATGGAAGTCATCTGGCAAAAGCAGAGCTCACAAAAGGGCCAGCTGAGAAAGCTCTTGCTGCCTACAACTTCAACTGCACCCCTCAAAGCAGCAGCACACACGCTGCTCTCGGCACTTTCCTTCTCAGCTCTACGCACCATCCTAAGCCTTGCCTCTCCCACACTCAGGATCCAAAGACAACGGCACCAGGGACTGCTCACACACTAAAGGCACCAGGACAAAAGGCTCACCAGCTTGGCCTTTGCATTCCCGCTGACAGCTCCACAGCTTGAACCCAGAGAACTGCCTGCTGCCAACAGCCTTTCCAATCACTCTGAGCACCTCATGACAAGGAGTGTGGGGAATGAATCTCCAGCAGCCTCCTGCCCCAGGCTGTCCCCCGGGAGCAGCCCTGCTCCAGGCCGTGACTGCCACCTGCACAGCCAAAGGACCCAGAGCCGGTGTTACACACCACGGCTGTGCCTGGCACAGAGACACCAGTGGCCACACAAGTGGCCATGGCACTGTCCACACACAGTCCCTGCTGCTGCTCCCCCAGCCGCTGGCACCAACTCCCAGCCACCCACTCCTAAAGCCACGGGGCCCACTGGGACACTGCGGGGGCTCGTGGAAGCCAGCGGCCATTGTGACACAGCGGGGCTGCACAGAGCCCACGGTGCTTTGTGACCCGTGGCTCCCAGGAGAGCCTTTGTGATGCTGGGGAACTACAAGGAAGCCTGGCTCCTCTGTGACACCACCACAGAAGCTCAGGGGAGCCCTGGAGACCGTGCTGATGCTATTGAACCTGATGCAACCCTGCCTCCTCTGTGACACCACAGAAGCTCTTGGAGCCCTGGAGACCGTGCTGATGCTATGGAACCTGATGCAACCCTGCCTCCACTGTGACACCACAGAAGCTCAGGGAGCCCTGGAGACTGTGGTGATGCTATGGAACCTGATGCAACCCTGCCTCCACTGTGACACCACAGAAGCTCAGGGAGCCCTGGAGACTGTGGTGATGCTATGGAACCTGATGCAACCCTGCCTCCACTGTGACACCACAGAACCTCTGGGAGCCCTGGAGACCGTGCTGATGCTATGGAACCTGATGCAACCCTGCCTCCACTGTGACACCACAGAACCTCTGGGAGCCCTGGAGACCGTGCTGATGCTATGGAACCTGATGCAACCCTGCCTCCACTGTGACACCACAGAAGCTCGGGGAGCTCTGCAGACCGTGGGGATGCTGGCGAAGCTGACGGAACCCTGGGCACCACAGTGACGCTATGGAACCTGGTGGAACCGAGGGGCCACAGTGACACTGTGGGGCCTTTTGGAAGCAACAGGACCCTGGTGGGAAGCCACGGGATGATTAATCCTGCACGAACCTGCTCCAGGTGGGCTCCTCTCTCCCGGCTTCCACAGGTGCTGCTAGGATCCCACTCCGGCACTGGCTTGGCACGGGCTCACGGCTTCCTTTGGCAATGGCTCTGCTCCAGGATGGCATGCTGCAGAGAATGCAGGTAGATTTTGTGCTCACTCCTGGCATGCAGCTGGACAATAAAGCCTGATCCAGCCCCCCCTCAGCATATGTCCGGCTCTGGCATTGGGGCGGGGCAACTTTGGGAGCAGCCCCAGCCCTGCTCCTGCTCCCGGCTGGGCACCCAGCTGCTGGGACACAGGTGTGTCCTGATGCCACCGTCTACTCCTTTGAGAAGGGGAGGACAGAGTGCATCAGGGAGTTTGGTGTGGCTTACATGCGGCAAGGAGAAGGTGCAGCCCCAAACTGGCTTTCACTTCTAGAACCTTTTGCTATTGCGGGAGCAGCTGCTGGAGCTTTTCAACCGAGCTGCAAGAGTGAAAAGTGTGATGGCATGTCTATCTGAGAAGGAAGGTTCGGTGCCGCAGCCTGTTGTGCACAATTTATATGCTGATAAGAGAAGGGGGTGCTTTTGGAACGTTTTCCTTCCTGACACTTCTGTCTCTGTGAGCTTTAGCTGCTTGGACTCAGGGATACCGAAGGTATGTGAAAGTGACTGGGATGCGAGAATCATGTTGCACAGGGAACAGGGAAGGTCAGCAAATGTTTCCTGTCCTGGCACATCTCTCAGTCTGAACTGCAGCTGCAGATGCTTCACTTCCGCCAAGGACTCTGCCACCTTGAGAGAAGGATGCGCTCTATGGAGTTGAGAAAGAAAGTGTGTCTCACTAGCTTCTTTCCTCTACTTCATAGACAGCAAAGGGGCTATGAAAGGCAGCACTGGCTTTTTGTTCTAGGACTTCTTCTTTACAAGCAGCTGCTGGATGTTTGGAAGGGGGTTTGGGATATGCAAAAATGAGAGGCTAAGATGGTAAGAGGGTAAGATGGAAGTCATCTGGCAAAAGCAGAGCTCACAAAAGGGCCAGCTGAGAAAGCTCTTGCTGCCTACAACTTCAACTGCACCCCTCAAAGCAGCAGCACACACGCTGCTCTCGGCACTTTCCTTCTCAGCTCTACGCACCATCCTAAGCCTTGCCTCTCCCACACTCAGGATCCAAAGACAACGGCACCAGGGACTGCTCACACACTAAAGGCACCAGGACAAAAGGCTCACCAGCTTGGCCTTTGCATTCCCGCTGACAGCTCCACAGCTTGAACCCAGAGAACTGCCTGCTGCCAACAGCCTTTCCAATCACTCTGAGCACCTCATGACAAGGAGTGTGGGGAATGAATCTCCAGCAGCCTCCTGCCCCAGGCTGTCCCCCGGGAGCAGCCCTGCTCCAGGCCGTGACTGCCACCTGCACAGCCAAAGGACCCAGAGCCGGTGTTACACACCACGGCTGTGCCTGGCACAGAGACACCAGTGGCCACACAAGTGGCCATGGCACTGTCCACACACAGTCCCTGCTGCTGCTCCCCCAGCCGCTGGCACCAACTCCCAGCCACCCACTCCTAAAGCCACGGGGCCCACTGGGACACTGCGGGGCCTCGTGGAAGCCAGCGGCCATTGTGACACAGCGGGGCTGCACAGAGCCCACGGTGCTTTGTGACCCGTGGCTCCCAGGAGAGCCTTTGTGATGCTGGGGAACTACAAGGAAGCCTGGCTCCTCTGTGACACCACCACAGAAGCTCAGGGGAGCCCTGGAGACCGTGCTGATGCTATTGAACCTGATGCAACCCTGCCTCCTCTGTGACACCACAGAAGCTCTTGGAGCCCTGGAGACCGTGGTGATGCTATGGAACCTGATGCAACCCTGCCTCCTCTGTGACACCACAGAACCTCTGGGAGCCCTGGAGACCGTGCTGATGCTATGGAACCTGATGCAACCCTGCCTCCACTGTGACACCACAGAAGCTCAGGGAGCCCTGGAGACTGTGGTGATGCTATGGAACCTGATGCAACCCTGCCTCCACTGTGACACCACAGAACCTCTGGGAGCCCTGGAGACCGTGCTGATGCTATGGAACCTGATGCAACCCTGCCTCCACTGTGACACCACAGAAGCTCGGGGAGCTCTGCAGACCGTGGGGATGCTGGCGAAGCTGACGGAACCCTGGGCACCACAGTGACGCTATGGAACCTGGTGGAACCGAGGGGCCACAGTGACACTGTGGGGCCTTTTGGAAGCAACAGGACCCTGGTGGGAAGCCACGGGATGATTAATCCTGCACGAACCTGCTCCAGGTGGGCTCCTCTCTCCCGGCTTCCACAGGTGCTGCTAGGATCCCACTCCGGCACTGGCTTGGCACGGGCTCACGGCTTCCTTTGGCAATGGCTCTGCTCCAGGATGGCATGCTGCAGAGAATGCAGGTAGATTTTGTGCTCACTCCTGGCATGCAGCTGGACAATAAAGCCTGATCCAGCCCCCCCTCAGCATATGTCCGGCTCTGGCATTGGGGCGGGGCAACTTTGGGAGCAGCCCCAGCCCTGCTCCTGCTCCCGGCTGGGCACCCAGCTGCTGGGACACAGGTGTGTCCTGATGCCACCGTCTACTCCTTTGAGAAGGGGAGGACAGAGTGCATCAGGGAGTTTGGTGTGGCTTACATGCGGCAAGGAGAAGGTGCAGCCCCAAACTGGCTTTCACTTCTAGAACCTTTTGCTATTGCGGGAGCAGCTGCTGGAGCTTTTCAACCGAGCTGCAAGAGTGAAAAGTGTGATGGCATGTCTATCTGAGAAGGAAGGTTCGGTGCCGCAGCCTGTTGTGCACAATTTATATGCTGATAAGAGAAGGGGGTGCTTTTGCAACGTTTTCCTTCCTGACACTTCTGTCTCTGTGAGCTTTAGCTGCTTGGACTCAGGGATACCGAAGGTATGTGAAAGTGACTGGGATGCGAGAATCATGTTGCACAGGGAACAGGGAAGGTCAGCAAATGTTTCCTGTCCTGGCACATCTCTCAGTCTGAACTGCAGCTGCAGATGCTTCACTTCCGCCAAGGACTCTGCCACCTTGAGAGAAGGATGCGCTCTATGGAGTTGAGAAAGAAAGTGCGTCTCACTAGCTTCTTTCCTCTACTTCATAGACAGCAAAGGGGCTATGAAAGGCAGCACTGGCTTTTTGTTCTAGGACTTCTTCTTTACAAGCAGCTGCTGGATGTTTGGAAGGGGGTTTGGGATATGCAAAAATGAGAGGCTAAGATGGTAAGAGGGTAAGATGGAAGTCATCTGGCAAAAGCAGAGCTCACAAAAGGGCCAGCTGAGAAAGCTCTTGCTGCCTACAACTTCAACTGCACCCCTCAAAGCAGCAGCACACACGCTGCTCTCGGCACTTTCCTTCTCAGCTCTACGCACCATCCTAAGCCTTGCCTCTCCCACACTCAGGATCCAAAGACAACGGCACCAGGGACTGCTCACACACTAAAGGCACCAGGACAAAAGGCTCACCAGCTTGGCCTTTGCATTCCCGCTGACAGCTCCACAGCTTGAACCCAGAGAACTGCCTGCTGCCAACAGCCTTTCCAATCACTCTGAGCACCTCATGACAAGGAGTGTGGGGAATGAATCTCCAGCAGCCTCCTGCCCCAGGCTGTCCCCCGGGAGCAGCCCTGCTCCAGGCCGTGACTGCCACCTGCACAGCCAAAGGACCCAGAGCCGGTGTTACACACCACGGCTGTGCCTGGCACAGAGACACCAGTGGCCACACAAGTGGCCATGGCACTGTCCACACACAGTCCCTGCTGCTGCTCCCCCAGCCGCTGGCACCAACTCCCAGCCACCCACTCCTAAAGCCACGGGGCCCACTGGGACACTGCGGGGGCTCGTGGAAGCCAGCGGCCATTGTGACACAGCGGGGCTGCACAGAGCCCACGGTGCTTTGTGACCCGTGGCTCCCAGGAGAGCCTTTGTGATGCTGGGGAACTACAAGGAAGCCTGGCTCCTCTGTGACACCACCACAGAAGCTCAGGGGAGCCCTGGAGACCGTGCTGATGCTATTGAACCTGATGCAACCCTGCCTCCTCTGTGACACCACAGAAGCTCTTGGAGCCCTGGAGACCGTGGTGATGCTATGGAACCTGATGCAACCCTGCCTCCTCTGTGACACCACAGAACCTCTGGGAGCCCTGGAGACCGTGCTGATGCTATGGAACCTGATGCAACCCTGCCTCCACTGTGACACCACAGAAGCTCAGGGAGCCCTGGAGACTGTGGTGATGCTATGGAACCTGATGCAACCCTGCCTCCACTGTGACACCACAGAACCTCTGGGAGCCCTGGAGACCGTGCTGATGCTATGGAACCTGATGCAACCCTGCCTCCACTGTGACACCACAGAAGCTCGGGGAGCTCTGCAGACCGTGGGGATGCTGGCGAAGCTGATGGAACCCTGGGCACCACAGTGACGCTATGGAACCTGGTGGAACCGAGGGGCCACAGTGACACTGTGGGGCCTTTTGGAAGCAACAGGACCCTGGTGGGAAGCCACGGGATGATTAATCCTGCACGAACCTGCTCCAGGTGGGCTCCTCTCTCCCGGCTTCCACAGGTGCTGCTAGGATCCCACTCCGGCACTGGCTTGGCACGGGCTCACGGCTTCCTTTGGCAATGGCTCTGCTCCAGGATGGCATGCTGCAGAGAATGCAGGTAGATTTTGTGCTCACTCCTGGCATGCAGCTGGACAATAAAGCCTGATCCAGCCCCCCCTCAGCATATGTCCGGCTCTGGCATTGGGGCGGGGCAACTTTGGGAGCAGCCCCAGCCCTGCTCCTGCTCCCGGCTGGGCACCCAGCTGCTGGGACACAGGTGTGTCCTGATGCCACCGTCTACTCCTTTGAGAAGGGGAGGACAGAGTGCATCAGGGAGTTTGGTGTGGCTTACATGCGGCAAGGAGAAGGTGCAGCCCCAAACTGGCTTTCACTTCTAGAACCTTTTGCTATTGCGGGAGCAGCTGCTGGAGCTTTTCAACCGAGCTGCAAGAGTGAAAAGTGTGATGGCATGTCTATCTGAGAAGGAAGGTTCGGTGCCGCAGCCTGTTGTGCACAATTTATATGCTGATAAGAGAAGGGGGTGCTTTTGGAACGTTTTCCTTCCTGACACTTCTGTCTCTGTGAGCTTTAGCTGCTTGGACTCAGGGATACCGAAGGTATGTGAAAGTGACTGGGATGCGAGAATCATGTTGCACAGGGAACAGGGAAGGTCAGCAAATGTTTCCTGTCCTGGCACATCTCTCAGTCTGAACTGCAGCTGCAGATGCTTCACTTCCGCCAAGGACTCTGCCACCTTGAGAGAAGGATGCGCTCTATGGAGTTGAGAAAGAAAGTGCGTCTCACTAGCTTCTTTCCTCTACTTCATAGACAGCAAAGGGGCTATGAAAGGCAGCACTGGCTTTTTGTTCTAGGACTTCTTCTTTACAAGCAGCTGCTGGATGTTTGGAAGGGGGTTTGGGATATGCAAAAATGAGAGGCTAAGATGGTAAGAGGGTAAGATGGAAGTCATCTGGCAAAAGCAGAGCTCACAAAAGGGCCAGCTGAGAAAGCTCTTGCTGCCTACAACTTCAACTGCACCCCTCAAAGCAGCAGCACACACGCTGCTCTCGGCACTTTCCTTCTCAGCTCTACGCACCATCCTAAGCCTTGCCTCTCCCACACTCAGGATCCAAAGACAACGGCACCAGGGACTGCTCACACACTAAAGGCACCAGGACAAAAGGCTCACCAGCTTGGCCTTTGCATTCCCGCTGACAGCTCCACAGCTTGAACCCAGAGAACTGCCTGCTGCCAACAGCCTTTCCAATCACTCTGAGCACCTCATGACAAGGAGTGTGGGGAATGAATCTCCAGCAGCCTCCTGCCCCAGGCTGTCCCCCGGGAGCAGCCCTGCTCCAGGCCGTGACTGCCACCTGCACAGCCAAAGGACCCAGAGCCGGTGTTACACACCACGGCTGTGCCTGGCACAGAGACACCAGTGGCCACACAAGTGGCCATGGCACTGTCCACACACAGTCCCTGCTGCTGCTCCCCCAGCCGCTGGCACCAACTCCCAGCCACCCACTCCTAAAGCCACGGGGCCCACTGGGACACTGCGGGGGCTCGTGGAAGCCAGTGGCCATTGTGACACAGCGGGGCTGCACAGAGCCCACGGTGCTTTGTGACCCGTGGCTCCCAGGAGAGCCTTTGTGATGCTGGGGAACTACAAGGAAGCCTGGCTCCTCTGTGACACCACCACAGAAGCTCAGGGGAGCCCTGGAGACCGTGCTGATGCTATTGAACCTGATGCAACCCTGCCTCCTCTGTGACACCACAGAAGCTCTTGGAGCCCTGGAGACCGTGCTGATGCTATGGAACCTGATGCAACCCTGCCTCCTCTGTGACACCACAGAACCTCTGGGAGCCCTGGAGACCGTGCTGATGCTATGGAACCTGATGCAACCCTGCCTCCACTGTGACACCACAGAAGCTCAGGGAGCCCTGGAGACTGTGGTGATGCTATGGAACCTGATGCAACCCTGCCTCCACTGTGACACCACAGAACCTCTGGGAGCCCTGGAGACCGTGCTGATGCTATGGAACCTGATGCAACCCTGCCTCCACTGTGACACCACAGAAGCTCGGGGAGCTCTGCAGACCGTGGGGATGCTGGCGAAGCTGACGGAACCCTGGGCACCACAGTGACGCTATGGAACCTGGTGGAACCGAGGGGCCACAGTGACACTGTGGGGCCTTTTGGAAGCAACAGGACCCTGGTGGGAAGCCACGGGATGATTAATCCTGCACGAACCTGCTCCAGGTGGGCTCCTCTCTCCCGGCTTCCACAGGTGCTGCAAGGATCCCACTCCGGCACTGGCTTGGCACGGGCTGACGGCTTCCTTTGGCAATGGCTCTGCTCCAGGATGGCATGCTGCAGAGAATGCAGGTAGATTTTGTGCTCACTCCTGGCATGCAGCTGGACAATAAAGCCTGATCCAGCCCCCCCTCAGCATATGTCCGGCTCTGGCATTGGGGCGGGGCAACTTTGGGAGCAGCCCCAGCCCTGCTCCTGCTCCCGGCTGGGCACCCAGCTGCTGGGACACAGGTGTGTCCTGATGCCACCGTCTACTCCTTTGAGAAGGGGAGGACAGAGTGCATCAGGGAGTTTGGTGTGGCTTACATGCGGCAAGGAGAAGGTGCAGCCCCAAACTGGCTTTCACTTCTAGAACCTTTTGCTATTGCGGGAGCAGCTGCTGGAGCTTTTCAACCGAGCTGCAAGAGTGAAAAGTGTGATGGCATGTCTATCTGAGAAGGAAGGTTCGGTGCCGCAGCCTGTTGTGCACAATTTATATGCTGATAAGAGAAGGGGGTGCTTTTGGAACGTTTTCCTTCCTGACACTTCTGTCTCTGTGAGCTTTAGCTGCTTGGACTCAGGGATACCGAAGGTATGTGAAAGTGACTGGGATGCGAGAATCATGTTGCACAGGGAACAGGGAAGGTCAGCAAATGTTTCCTGTCCTGGCACATCTCTCAGTCTGAACTGCAGCTGCAGATGCTTCACTTCCGCCAAGGACTCTGCCACCTTGAGAGAAGGATGCGCTCTATGGAGTTGAGAAAGAAAGTGCGTCTCACTAGCTTCTTTCCTCTACTTCATAGACAGCAAAGGGGCTATGAAAGGCAGCACTGGCTTTTTGTTCTAGGACTTCTTCTTTACAAGCAGCTGCTGGATGTTTGGAAGGGGGTTTGGGATATGCAAAAATGAGAGGCTAAGATGGTAAGAAGGTAAGATGGAAGTCATCTGGCAAAAGCAGAGCTCACAAAAGGGCCAGCTGAGAAAGCTCTTGCTGCCTACAACTTCAACTGCACCCCTCAAAGCAGCAGCACACACGCTGCTCTCGGCACTTTCCTTCTCAGCTCTACGCACCATCCTAAGCCTTGCCTCTCCCACACTCAGGATCCAAAGACAACGGCACCAGGGACTGCTCACACACTAAAGGCACCAGGACAAAAGGCTCACCAGCTTGGCCTTTGCATTCCCGCTGACAGCTCCACAGCTTGAACCCAGAGAACTGCCTGCTGCCAACAGCCTTTCCAATCACTCTGAGCACCTCATGACAAGGAGTGTGGGGAATGAATCTCCAGCAGCCTCCTGCCCCAGGCTGTCCCCCAGGAGCAGCCCTGCTCCAGGCCGTGACTGCCACCTGCACAGCCAAAGGACCCAGAGCCGGTGTTACACACCACGGCTGTGCCTGGCACAGAGACACCAGTGGCCACACAAGTGGCCATGGCACTGTCCACACACAGTCCCTGCTGCTGCTCCCCCAGCCGCTGGCACCAACTCCCAGCCACCCACTCCTAAAGCCACGGGGCCCACTGGGACACTGCGGGGGCTCGTGGAAGCCAGCGGCCATTGTGACACAGCGGGGCTGCACAGAGCCCACGGTGCTTTGTGACCCGTGGCTCCCAGGAGAGCCTTTGTGATGCTGGGGAACTACAAGGAAGCCTGGCTCCTCTGTGACACCACCACAGAAGCTCAGGGGAGCCCTGGAGACTGTGCTGATGCTATTGAACCTGATGCAACCCTGCCTCCTCTGTGACACCACAGAAGCTCTTGGAGCCCTGGAGACCGTGGTGATGCTATGGAACCTGATGCAACCCTGCCTCCTCTGTGACACCACAGAACCTCTGGGAGCTCTGGAGACCGTGCTGATGCTATGGAACCTGATGCAACCCTGCCTCCACTGTGACACCACAGAAGCTCAGGGAGCCCTGGAGACTGTGGTGATGCTATGGAACCTGATGCAACCCTGCCTCCACTGTGACACCACAGAACCTCTGGGAGCCCTGGAGACCGTGCTGATGCTATGGAACCTGATGCAACCCTGCCTCCACTGTGACACCACAGAAGCTCGGGGAGCTCTGCAGACCGTGGGGATGCTGGCGAAGCTGACGGAACCCTGGGCACCACAGTGACGCTATGGAACCTGGTGGAACCGAGGGGCCACAGTGACACTGTGGGGCCTTTTGGAAGCAACAGGACCCTGGTGGGAAGCCACGGGATGATTAATCCTGCACGAACCTGCTCCAGGTGGGCTCCTCTCTCCCGGCTTCCACAGGTGCTGCTAGGATCCCACTCCGGCACTGGCTTGGCACGGGCTCACGGCTTCCTTTGGCAATGGCTCTGCTCCAGGATGGCATGCTGCAGAGAATGCAGGTAGATTTTGTGCTCACTCCTGGCATGCAGCTGGACAATAAAGCCTGATCCAGCCCCCCCTCAGCATATGTCCGGCTCTGGCATTGGGGCGGGGCAACTTTGGGAGCAGCCCCAGCCCTGCTCCTGCTCCCGGCTGGGCACCCAGCTGCTGGGACACAGGTGTGTCCTGATGCCACCGTCTACTCCTTTGAGAAGGGGAGGACAGAGTGCATCAGGGAGTTTGGTGTGGCTTACATGCGGCAAGGAGAAGGTGCAGCCCCAAACTGGCTTTCACTTCTAGAACCTTTTGCTATTGCGGGAGCAGCTGCTGGAGCTTTTCAACCGAGCTGCAAGAGTGAAAAGTGTGATGGCATGTCTATCTGAGAAGGAAGGTTCGGTGCCGCAGCCTGTTGTGCACAATTTATATGCTGATAAGAGAAGGGGGTGCTTTTGGAACGTTTTCCTTCCTGACACTTCTGTCTCTGTGAGCTTTAGCTGCTTGGACTCAGGGATACCGAAGGTATGTGAAAGTGACTGGGATGCGAGAATCATGTTGCACAGGGAACAGGGAAGGTCAGCAAATGTTTCCTGTCCTGGCACATCTCTCAGTCTGAACTGCAGCTGCAGATGCTTCACTTCCGCCAAGGACTCTGCCACCTTGAGAGAAGGATGCGCTCTATGGAGTTGAGAAAGAAAGTGCGTCTCACTAGCTTCTTTCCTCTACTTCATAGACAGCAAAGGGGCTATGAAAGGCAGCACTGGCTTTTTGTTCTAGGACTTCTTCTTTACAAGCAGCTGCTGGATGTTTGGAAGGGGGTTTGGGATATGCAAAAATGAGAGGCTAAGATGGTAAGAGGGTAAGATGGAAGTCATCTGGCAAAAGCAGAGCTCACAAAAGGGCCAGCTGAGAAAGCTCTTGCTGCCTACAACTTCAACTGCACCCCTCAAAGCAGCAGCACACACGCTGCTCTCGGCACTTTCCTTCTCAGCTCTACGCACCATCCTAAGCCTTGCCTCTCCCACACTCAGGATCCAAAGACAACGGCACCAGGGACTGCTCACACACTAAAGGCACCAGGACAAAAGGCTCACCAGCTTGGCCTTTGCATTCCCGCTGACAGCTCCACAGCTTGAACCCAGAGAACTGCCTGCTGCCAACAGCCTTTCCAATCACTCTGAGCACCTCATGACAAGGAGTGTGGGGAATGAATCTCCAGCAGCCTCCTGCCCCAGGCTGTCCCCCGGGAGCAGCCCTGCTCCAGGCCGTGACTGCCACCTGCACAGCCAAAGGACCCAGAGCCGGTGTTACACACCACGGCTGTGCCTGGCACAGAGACACCAGTGGCCACACAAGTGGCCATGGCACTGTCCACACACAGTCCCTGCTGCTGCTCCCCCAGCCGCTGGCACCAACTCCCAGCCACCCACTCCTAAAGCCACGGGGCCCACTGGGACACTGCGGGGGCTCGTGGAAGCCAGCGGCCATTGTGACACAGCGGGGCTGCACAGAGCCCACGGTGCTTTGTGACCCGTGGCTCCCAGGAGAGCCTTTGTGATGCTGGGGAACTACAAGGAAGCCTGGCTCCTCTGTGACACCACCACAGAAGCTCAGGGGAGCCCTGGAGACCGTGCTGATGCTATTGAACCTGATGCAACCCTGCCTCCTCTGTGACACCACAGAAGCTCTTGGAGCCCTGGAGACCGTGCTGATGCTATGGAACCTGATGCAACCCTGCCTCCTCTGTGACACCACAGAAGCTCAGGGAGCCCTGGAGACTGTGGTGATGCTATGGAACCTGATGCAACCCTGCCTCCACTGTGACACCACAGAAGCTCGGGGAGCTCTGCAGACCGTGGGGATGCTGGCGAAGCTGACGGAACCCTGGGCACCACAGTGACGCTATGGAACCTGGTGGAACCGAGGGGCCACAGTGACACTGTGGGGCCTTTTGGAAGCAACAGGACCCTGGTGGGAAGCCACGGGATGATTAATCCTGCACGAACCTGCTCCAGGTGGGCTCCTCTCTCCCGGCTTCCACAGGTGCTGCTAGGATCCCACTCCGGCACTGGCTTGGCACGGGCTCACGGCTTCCTTTGGCAATGGCTCTGCTCCAGGATGGCATGCTGCAGAGAATGCAGGTAGATTTTGTGCTCACTCCTGGCATGCAGCTGGACAATAAAGCCTGATCCAGCCCCCCCTCAGCATATGTCCGGCTCTGGCATTGGGGCGGGGCAACTTTGGGAGCAGCCCCAGCCCTGCTCCTGCTCCCGGCTGGGCACCCAGCTGCTGGGACACAGGTGTGTCCTGATGCCACCGTCTACTCCTTTGAGAAGGGGAGGACAGAGTGCATCAGGGAGTTTGGTGTGGCTTACATGCGGCAAGGAGAAGGTGCAGCCCCAAACTGGCTTTCACTTCTAGAACCTTTTGCTATTGCGGGAGCAGCTGCTGGAGCTTTTCAACCGAGCTGCAAGAGTGAAAAGTGTGATGGCATGTCTATCTGAGAAGGAAGGTTCGGTGCCGCAGCCTGTTGTGCACAATTTATATGCTGATAAGAGAAGGGGGTGCTTTTGCAACGTTTTCCTTCCTGACACTTCTGTCTCTGTGAGCTTTAGCTGCTTGGACTCAGGGATACCGAAGGTATGTGAAAGTGACTGGGATGCGAGAATCATGTTGCACAGGGAACAGGGAAGGTCAGCAAATGTTTCCTGTCCTGGCACATCTCTCAGTCTGAACTGCAGCTGCAGATGCTTCACTTCCGCCAAGGACTCTGCCACCTTGAGAGAAGGATGCGCTCTATGGAGTTGAGAAAGAAAGTGCGTCTCACTAGCTTCTTTCCTCTACTTCATAGACAGCAAAGGGGCTATGAAAGGCAGCACTGGCTTTTTGTTCTAGGACTTCTTCTTTACAAGCAGCTGCTGGATGTTTGGAAGGGGGTTTGGGATATGCAAAAATGAGAGGCTAAGATGGTAAGAGGGTAAGATGGAAGTCATCTGGCAAAAGCAGAGCTCACAAAAGGGCCAGCTGAGAAAGCTCTTGCTGCCTACAACTTCAACTGCACCCCTCAAAGCAGCAGCACACACGCTGCTCTCGGCACTTTCCTTCTCAGCTCTACGCACCATCCTAAGCCTTGCCTCTCCCACACTCAGGATCCAAAGACAACGGCACCAGGGACTGCTCACACACTAAAGGCACCAGGACAAAAGGCTCACCAGCTTGGCCTTTGCATTCCCGCTGACAGCTCCACAGCTTGAACCCAGAGAACTGCCTGCTGCCAACAGCCTTTCCAATCACTCTGAGCACCTCATGACAAGGAGTGTGGGGAATGAATCTCCAGCAGCCTCCTGCCCCAGGCTGTCCCCCGGGAGCAGCCCTGCTCCAGGCCGTGACTGCCACCTGCACAGCCAAAGGACCCAGAGCCGGTGTTACACACCACGGCTGTGCCTGGCACAGAGACACCAGTGGCCACACAAGTGGCCATGGCACTGTCCACACACAGTCCCTGCTGCTGCTCCCCCAGCCGCTGGCACCAACTCCCAGCCACCCACTCCTAAAGCCACGGGGCCCACTGGGACATTGCGGGGGCTCGTGGAAGCCAGCGGCCATTGTGACACAGCGGGGCTGCACAGAGCCCACGGTGCTTTGTGACCCGTGGCTCCCAGGAGAGCCTTTGTGATGCTGGGGAACTACAAGGAAGCCTGGCTCCTCTGTGACACCACCACAGAAGCTCAGGGGAGCCCTGGAGACCGTGCTGATGCTATTGAACCTGATGCAACCCTGCCTCCTCTGTGACACCACAGAAGCTCTTGGAGCCCTGGAGACCGTGGTGATGCTATGGAACCTGATGCAACCCTGCCTCCTCTGTGACACCACAGAACCTCTGGGAGCCCTGGAGACCGTGCTGATGCTATGGAACCTGATGCAACCCTGCCTCCACTGTGACACCACAGAAGCTCAGGGAGCCCTGGAGACTGTGGTGATGCTATGGAACCTGATGCAACCCTGCCTCCACTGTGACACCACAGAACCTCTGGGAGCCCTGGAGACCGTGCTGATGCTATGGAACCTGATGCAACCCTGCCTCCACTGTGACACCACAGAAGCTCGGGGAGCTCTGCAGACCGTGGGGATGCTGGCGAAGCTGACGGAACCCTGGGCACCACAGTGACGCTATGGAACCTGGTGGAACCGAGGGGCCACAGTGACACTGTGGGGCCTTTTGGAAGCAACAGGACCCTGGTGGGAAGCCACGGGATGATTAATCCTGCACGAACCTGCTCCAGGTGGGCTCCTCTCTCCCGGCTTCCACAGGTGCTGCTAGGATCCCACTCCGGCACTGGCTTGGCACGGGCTGACGGCTTCCTTTGGCAATGGCTCTGCTCCAGGATGGCATGCTGCAGAGAATGCAGGTAGATTTTGTGCTCACTCCTGGCATGCAGCTGGACAATAAAGCCTGATCCAGCCCCCCCTCAGCATATGTCCGGCTCTGGCATTGGGGCGGGGCAACTTTGGGAGCAGCCCCAGCCCTGCTCCTGCTCCCGGCTGGGCACCCAGCTGCTGGGACACAGGTGTGTCCTGATGCCACCGTCTACTCCTTTGAGAAGGGGAGGACAGAGTGCATCAGGGAGTTTGGTGTGGCTTACATGCGGCAAGGAGAAGGTGCAGCCCCAAACTGGCTTTCACTTCTAGAACCTTTTGCTATTGCGGGAGCAGCTGCTGGAGCTTTTCAACCGAGCTGCAAGAGTGAAAAGTGTGATGGCATGTCTATCTGAGAAGGAAGGTTCGGTGCCGCAGCCTGTTGTGCACAATTTATATGCTGATAAGAGAAGGGGGTGCTTTTGGAACGTTTTCCTTCCTGACACTTCTGTCTCTGTGAGCTTTAGCTGCTTGGACTCAGGGATACCGAAGGTATGTGAAAGTGACTGGGATGCGAGAATCATGTTGCACAGGGAACAGGGAAGGTCAGCAAATGTTTCCTGTCCTGGCACATCTCTCAGTCTGAACTGCAGCTGCAGATGCTTCACTTCCGCCAAGGACTCTGCCACCTTGAGAGAAGGATGCGCTCTATGGAGTTGAGAAAGAAAGTGCGTCTCACTAGCTTCTTTCCTCTACTTCATAGACAGCAAAGGGGCTATGAAAGGCAGCACTGGCTTTTTGTTCTAGGACTTCTTCTTTACAAGCAGCTGCTGGATGTTTGGAAGGGGGTTTGGGATATGCAAAAATGAGAGGCTAAGATGGTAAGAGGGTAAGATGGAAGTCATCTGGCAAAAGCAGAGCTCACAAAAGGGCCAGCTGAGAAAGCTCTTGCTGCCTACAACTTCAACTGCACCCCTCAAAGCAGCAGCACACACGCTGCTCTCGGCACTTTCCTTCTCAGCTCTACGCACCATCCTAAGCCTTGCCTCTCCCACACTCAGGATCCAAAGACAACGGCACCAGGGACTGCTCACACACTAAAGGCACCAGGACAAAAGGCTCACCAGCTTGGCCTTTGCATTCCCGCTGACAGCTCCACAGCTTGAACCCAGAGAACTGCCTGCTGCCAACAGCCTTTCCAATCACTCTGAGCACCTCATGACAAGGAGTGTGGGGAATGAATCTCCAGCAGCCTCCTGCCCCAGGCTGTCCCCCGGGAGCAGCCCTGCTCCAGGCCGTGACTGCCACCTGCACAGCCAAAGGACCCAGAGCCGGTGTTACACACCACGGCTGTGCCTGGCACAGAGACACCAGTGGCCACACAAGTGGCCATGGCACTGTCCACACACAGTCCCTGCTGCTGCTCCCCCAGCCGCTGGCACCAACTCCCAGCCACCCACTCCTAAAGCCACGGGGCCCACTGGGACACTGCGGGGGCTCGTGGAAGCCAGCGGCCATTGTGACACAGCGGGGCTGCACAGAGCCCACGGTGCTTTGTGACCCGTGGCTCCCAGGAGAGCCTTTGTGATGCTGGGGAACTACAAGGAAGCCTGGCTCCTCTGTGACACCACCACAGAAGCTCAGGGGAGCCCTGGAGACCGTGCTGATGCTATTGAACCTGATGCAACCCTGCCTCCTCTGTGACACCACAGAAGCTCTTGGAGCCCTGGAGACCGTGCTGATGCTATGGAACCTGATGCAACCCTGCCTCCACTGTGACACCACAGAAGCTCAGGGAGCCCTGGAGACTGTGGTGATGCTATGGAACCTGATGCAACCCTGCCTCCACTGTGACACCACAGAAGCTCAGGGAGCCCTGGAGACTGTGGTGATGCTATGGAACCTGATGCAACCCTGCCTCCACTGTGACACCACAGAACCTCTGGGAGCCCTGGAGACCGTGCTGATGCTATGGAACCTGATGCAACCCTGCCTCCACTGTGACACCACAGAACCTCTGGGAGCCCTGGAGACCGTGCTGATGCTATGGAACCTGATGCAACCCTGCCTCCACTGTGACACCACAGAAGCTCGGGGAGCTCTGCAGACCGTGGGGATGCTGGCGAAGCTGACGGAACCCTGGGCACCACAGTGACGCTATGGAACCTGGTGGAACCGAGGGGCCACAGTGACACTGTGGGGCCTTTTGGAAGCAACAGGACCCTGGTGGGAAGCCACGGGATGATTAATCCTGCACGAACCTGCTCCAGGTGGGCTCCTCTCTCCCGGCTTCCACAGGTGCTGCTAGGATCCCACTCCGGCACTGGCTTGGCACGGGCTCACGGCTTCCTTTGGCAATGGCTCTGCTCCAGGATGGCATGCTGCAGAGAATGCAGGTAGATTTTGTGCTCACTCCTGGCATGCAGCTGGACAATAAAGCCTGATCCAGCCCCCCCTCAGCATATGTCCGGCTCTGGCATTGGGGCGGGGCAACTTTGGGAGCAGCCCCAGCCCTGCTCCTGCTCCCGGCTGGGCACCCAGCTGCTGGGACACAGGTGTGTCCTGATGCCACCGTCTACTCCTTTGAGAAGGGGAGGACAGAGTGCATCAGGGAGTTTGGTGTGGCTTACATGCGGCAAGGAGAAGGTGCAGCCCCAAACTGGCTTTCACTTCTAGAACCTTTTGCTATTGCGGGAGCAGCTGCTGGAGCTTTTCAACCGAGCTGCAAGAGTGAAAAGTGTGATGGCATGTCTATCTGAGAAGGAAGGTTCGGTGCCGCAGCCTGTTGTGCACAATTTATATGCTGATAAGAGAAGGGGGTGCTTTTGGAACGTTTTCCTTCCTGACACTTCTGTCTCTGTGAGCTTTAGCTGCTTGGACTCAGGGATACCGAAGGTATGTGAAAGTGACTGGGATGCGAGAATCATGTTGCACAGGGAACAGGGAAGGTCAGCAAATGTTTCCTGTCCTGGCACATCTCTCAGTCTGAACTGCAGCTGCAGATGCTTCACTTCCGCCAAGGACTCTGCCACCTTGAGAGAAGGATGCGCTCTATGGAGTTGAGAAAGAAAGTGTGTCTCACTAGCTTCTTTCCTCTACTTCATAGACAGCAAAGGGGCTATGAAAGGCAGCACTGGCTTTTTGTTCTAGGACTTCTTCTTTACAAGCAGCTGCTGGATGTTTGGAAGGGGGTTTGGGATATGCAAAAATGAGAGGCTAAGATGGTAAGAGGGTAAGATGGAAGTCATCTGGCAAAAGCAGAGCTCACAAAAGGGCCAGCTGAGAAAGCTCTTGCTGCCTACAACTTCAACTGCACCCCTCAAAGCAGCAGCACACACGCTGCTCTCGGCACTTTCCTTCTCAGCTCTACGCACCATCCTAAGCCTTGCCTCTCCCACACTCAGGATCCAAAGACAACGGCACCAGGGACTGCTCACACACTAAAGGCACCAGGACAAAAGGCTCACCAGCTTGGCCTTTGCATTCCCGCTGACAGCTCCACAGCTTGAACCCAGAGAACTGCCTGCTGCCAACAGCCTTTCCAATCACTCTGAGCACCTCATGACAAGGAGTGTGGGGAATGAATCTCCAGCAGCCTCCTGCCCCAGGCTGTCCCCCGGGAGCAGCCCTGCTCCAGGCCGTGACTGCCACCTGCACAGCCAAAGGACCCAGAGCCGGTGTTACACACCACGGCTGTGCCTGGCACAGAGACACCAGTGGCCACACAAGTGGCCATGGCACTGTCCACACACAGTCCCTGCTGCTGCTCCCCCAGCCGCTGGCACCAACTCCCAGCCACCCACTCCTAAAGCCACGGGGCCCACTGGGACACTGCGGGGGCTCGTGGAAGCCAGCGGCCATTGTGACACAGCGGGGCTGCACAGAGCCCACGGTGCTTTGTGACCCGTGGCTCCCAGGAGAGCCTTTGTGATGCTGGGGAACTACAAGGAAGCCTGGCTCCTCTGTGACACCACCACAGAAGCTCAGGGGAGCCCTGGAGACCGTGCTGATGCTATTGAACCTGATGCAACCCTGCCTCCTCTGTGACACCACAGAAGCTCTTGGAGCCCTGGAGACCGTGGTGATGCTATGGAACCTGATGCAACCCTGCCTCCTCTGTGACACCACAGAACCTCTGGGAGCCCTGGAGACCGTGCTGATGCTATGGAACCTGATGCAACCCTGCCTCCACTGTGACACCACAGAAGCTCAGGGAGCCCTGGAGACTGTGGTGATGCTATGGAACCTGATGCAACCCTGCCTCCACTGTGACACCACAGAACCTCTGGGAGCCCTGGAGACCGTGCTGATGCTATGGAACCTGATGCAACCCTGCCTCCACTGTGACACCACAGAAGCTCGGGGAGCTCTGCAGACCGTGGGGATGCTGGCGAAGCTGATGGAACCCTGGGCACCACAGTGACGCTATGGAACCTGGTGGAACCGAGGGGCCACAGTGACACTGTGGGGCCTTTTGGAAGCAACAGGACCCTGGTGGGAAGCCACGGGATGATTAATCCTGCACGAACCTGCTCCAGGTGGGCTCCTCTCTCCCGGCTTCCACAGGTGCTGCTAGGATCCCACTCCGGCACTGGCTTGGCACGGGCTCACGGCTTCCTTTGGCAATGGCTCTGCTCCAGGATGGCATGCTGCAGAGAATGCAGGTAGATTTTGTGCTCACTCCTGGCATGCAGCTGGACAATAAAGCCTGATCCAGCCCCCCCTCAGCATATGTCCGGCTCTGGCATTGGGGCGGGGCAACTTTGGGAGCAGCCCCAGCCCTGCTCCTGCTCCCGGCTGGGCACCCAGCTGCTGGGACACAGGTGTGTCCTGATGCCACCGTCTACTCCTTTGAGAAGGGGAGGACAGAGTGCATCAGGGAGTTTGGTGTGGCTTACATGCGGCAAGGAGAAGGTGCAGCCCCAAACTGGCTTTCACTTCTAGAACCTTTTGCTATTGCGGGAGCAGCTGCTGGAGCTTTTCAACCGAGCTGCAAGAGTGAAAAGTGTGATGGCATGTCTATCTGAGAAGGAAGGTTCGGTGCCGCAGCCTGTTGTGCACAATTTATATGCTGATAAGAGAAGGGGGTGCTTTTGGAACGTTTTCCTTCCTGACACTTCTGTCTCTGTGAGCTTTAGCTGCTTGGACTCAGGGATACCGAAGGTATGTGAAAGTGACTGGGATGCGAGAATCATGTTGCACAGGGAACAGGGAAGGTCAGCAAATGTTTCCTGTCCTGGCACATCTCTCAGTCTGAACTGCAGCTGCAGATGCTTCACTTCCGCCAAGGACTCTGCCACCTTGAGAGAAGGATGCGCTCTATGGAGTTGAGAAAGAAAGTGCGTCTCACTAGCTTCTTTCCTCTACTTCATAGACAGCAAAGGGGCTATGAAAGGCAGCACTGGCTTTTTGTTCTAGGACTTCTTCTTTACAAGCAGCTGCTGGATGTTTGGAAGGGGGTTTGGGATATGCAAAAATGAGAGGCTAAGATGGTAAGAGGGTAAGATGGAAGTCATCTGGCAAAAGCAGAGCTCACAAAAGGGCCAGCTGAGAAAGCTCTTGCTGCCTACAACTTCAACTGCACCCCTCAAAGCAGCAGCACACACGCTGCTCTCGGCACTTTCCTTCTCAGCTCTACGCACCATCCTAAGCCTTGCCTCTCCCACACTCAGGATCCAAAGACAACGGCACCAGGGACTGCTCACACACTAAAGGCACCAGGACAAAAGGCTCACCAGCTTGGCCTTTGCATTCCCGCTGACAGCTCCACAGCTTGAACCCAGAGAACTGCCTGCTGCCAACAGCCTTTCCAATCACTCTGAGCACCTCATGACAAGGAGTGTGGGGAATGAATCTCCAGCAGCCTCCTGCCCCAGGCTGTCCCCCGGGAGCAGCCCTGCTCCAGGCCGTGACTGCCACCTGCACAGCCAAAGGACCCAGAGCCGGTGTTACACACCACGGCTGTGCCTGGCACAGAGACACCAGTGGCCACACAAGTGGCCATGGCACTGTCCACACACAGTCCCTGCTGCTGCTCCCCCAGCCGCTGGCACCAACTCCCAGCCACCCACTCCTAAAGCCACGGGGCCCACTGGGACACTGCGGGGGCTCGTGGAAGCCAGTGGCCATTGTGACACAGCGGGGCTGCACAGAGCCCACGGTGCTTTGTGACCCGTGGCTCCCAGGAGAGCCTTTGTGATGCTGGGGAACTACAAGGAAGCCTGGCTCCTCTGTGACACCACCACAGAAGCTCAGGGGAGCCCTGGAGACCGTGCTGATGCTATTGAACCTGATGCAACCCTGCCTCCTCTGTGACACCACAGAAGCTCTTGGAGCCCTGGAGACCGTGCTGATGCTATGGAACCTGATGCAACCCTGCCTCCTCTGTGACACCACAGAACCTCTGGGAGCCCTGGAGACCGTGCTGATGCTATGGAACCTGATGCAACCCTGCCTCCACTGTGACACCACAGAAGCTCAGGGAGCCCTGGAGACTGTGGTGATGCTATGGAACCTGATGCAACCCTGCCTCCACTGTGACACCACAGAACCTCTGGGAGCCCTGGAGACCGTGCTGATGCTATGGAACCTGATGCAACCCTGCCTCCACTGTGACACCACAGAAGCTCGGGGAGCTCTGCAGACCGTGGGGATGCTGGCGAAGCTGACGGAACCCTGGGCACCACAGTGACGCTATGGAACCTGGTGGAACCGAGGGGCCACAGTGACACTGTGGGGCCTTTTGGAAGCAACAGGACCCTGGTGGGAAGCCACGGGATGATTAATCCTGCACGAACCTGCTCCAGGTGGGCTCCTCTCTCCCGGCTTCCACAGGTGCTGCAAGGATCCCACTCCGGCACTGGCTTGGCACGGGCTGACGGCTTCCTTTGGCAATGGCTCTGCTCCAGGATGGCATGCTGCAGAGAATGCAGGTAGATTTTGTGCTCACTCCTGGCATGCAGCTGGACAATAAAGCCTGATCCAGCCCCCCCTCAGCATATGTCCGGCTCTGGCATTGGGGCGGGGCAACTTTGGGAGCAGCCCCAGCCCTGCTCCTGCTCCCGGCTGGGCACCCAGCTGCTGGGACACAGGTGTGTCCTGATGCCACCGTCTACTCCTTTGAGAAGGGGAGGACAGAGTGCATCAGGGAGTTTGGTGTGGCTTACATGCGGCAAGGAGAAGGTGCAGCCCCAAACTGGCTTTCACTTCTAGAACCTTTTGCTATTGCGGGAGCAGCTGCTGGAGCTTTTCAACCGAGCTGCAAGAGTGAAAAGTGTGATGGCATGTCTATCTGAGAAGGAAGGTTCGGTGCCGCAGCCTGTTGTGCACAATTTATATGCTGATAAGAGAAGGGGGTGCTTTTGGAACGTTTTCCTTCCTGACACTTCTGTCTCTGTGAGCTTTAGCTGCTTGGACTCAGGGATACCGAAGGTATGTGAAAGTGACTGGGATGCGAGAATCATGTTGCACAGGGAACAGGGAAGGTCAGCAAATGTTTCCTGTCCTGGCACATCTCTCAGTCTGAACTGCAGCTGCAGATGCTTCACTTCCGCCAAGGACTCTGCCACCTTGAGAGAAGGATGCGCTCTATGGAGTTGAGAAAGAAAGTGCGTCTCACTAGCTTCTTTCCTCTACTTCATAGACAGCAAAGGGGCTATGAAAGGCAGCACTGGCTTTTTGTTCTAGGACTTCTTCTTTACAAGCAGCTGCTGGATGTTTGGAAGGGGGTTTGGGATATGCAAAAATGAGAGGCTAAGATGGTAAGAAGGTAAGATGGAAGTCATCTGGCAAAAGCAGAGCTCACAAAAGGGCCAGCTGAGAAAGCTCTTGCTGCCTACAACTTCAACTGCACCCCTCAAAGCAGCAGCACACACGCTGCTCTCGGCACTTTCCTTCTCAGCTCTACGCACCATCCTAAGCCTTGCCTCTCCCACACTCAGGATCCAAAGACAACGGCACCAGGGACTGCTCACACACTAAAGGCACCAGGACAAAAGGCTCACCAGCTTGGCCTTTGCATTCCCGCTGACAGCTCCACAGCTTGAACCCAGAGAACTGCCTGCTGCCAACAGCCTTTCCAATCACTCTGAGCACCTCATGACAAGGAGTGTGGGGAATGAATCTCCAGCAGCCTCCTGCCCCAGGCTGTCCCCCAGGAGCAGCCCTGCTCCAGGCCGTGACTGCCACCTGCACAGCCAAAGGACCCAGAGCCGGTGTTACACACCACGGCTGTGCCTGGCACAGAGACACCAGTGGCCACACAAGTGGCCATGGCACTGTCCACACACAGTCCCTGCTGCTGCTCCCCCAGCCGCTGGCACCAACTCCCAGCCACCCACTCCTAAAGCCACGGGGCCCACTGGGACACTGCGGGGGCTCGTGGAAGCCAGCGGCCATTGTGACACAGCGGGGCTGCACAGAGCCCACGGTGCTTTGTGACCCGTGGCTCCCAGGAGAGCCTTTGTGATGCTGGGGAACTACAAGGAAGCCTGGCTCCTCTGTGACACCACCACAGAAGCTCAGGGGAGCCCTGGAGACTGTGCTGATGCTATTGAACCTGATGCAACCCTGCCTCCTCTGTGACACCACAGAAGCTCTTGGAGCCCTGGAGACCGTGGTGATGCTATGGAACCTGATGCAACCCTGCCTCCTCTGTGACACCACAGAACCTCTGGGAGCTCTGGAGACCGTGCTGATGCTATGGAACCTGATGCAACCCTGCCTCCACTGTGACACCACAGAAGCTCAGGGAGCCCTGGAGACTGTGGTGATGCTATGGAACCTGATGCAACCCTGCCTCCACTGTGACACCACAGAACCTCTGGGAGCCCTGGAGACCGTGCTGATGCTATGGAACCTGATGCAACCCTGCCTCCACTGTGACACCACAGAAGCTCGGGGAGCTCTGCAGACCGTGGGGATGCTGGCGAAGCTGACGGAACCCTGGGCACCACAGTGACGCTATGGAACCTGGTGGAACCGAGGGGCCACAGTGACACTGTGGGGCCTTTTGGAAGCAACAGGACCCTGGTGGGAAGCCACGGGATGATTAATCCTGCACGAACCTGCTCCAGGTGGGCTCCTCTCTCCCGGCTTCCACAGGTGCTGCTAGGATCCCACTCCGGCACTGGCTTGGCACGGGCTCACGGCTTCCTTTGGCAATGGCTCTGCTCCAGGATGGCATGCTGCAGAGAATGCAGGTAGATTTTGTGCTCACTCCTGGCATGCAGCTGGACAATAAAGCCTGATCCAGCCCCCCCTCAGCATATGTCCGGCTCTGGCATTGGGGCGGGGCAACTTTGGGAGCAGCCCCAGCCCTGCTCCTGCTCCCGGCTGGGCACCCAGCTGCTGGGACACAGGTGTGTCCTGATGCCACCGTCTACTCCTTTGAGAAGGGGAGGACAGAGTGCATCAGGGAGTTTGGTGTGGCTTACATGCGGCAAGGAGAAGGTGCAGCCCCAAACTGGCTTTCACTTCTAGAACCTTTTGCTATTGCGGGAGCAGCTGCTGGAGCTTTTCAACCGAGCTGCAAGAGTGAAAAGTGTGATGGCATGTCTATCTGAGAAGGAAGGTTCGGTGCCGCAGCCTGTTGTGCACAATTTATATGCTGATAAGAGAAGGGGGTGCTTTTGGAACGTTTTCCTTCCTGACACTTCTGTCTCTGTGAGCTTTAGCTGCTTGGACTCAGGGATACCGAAGGTATGTGAAAGTGACTGGGATGCGAGAATCATGTTGCACAGGGAACAGGGAAGGTCAGCAAATGTTTCCTGTCCTGGCACATCTCTCAGTCTGAACTGCAGCTGCAGATGCTTCACTTCCGCCAAGGACTCTGCCACCTTGAGAGAAGGATGCGCTCTATGGAGTTGAGAAAGAAAGTGCGTCTCACTAGCTTCTTTCCTCTACTTCATAGACAGCAAAGGGGCTATGAAAGGCAGCACTGGCTTTTTGTTCTAGGACTTCTTCTTTACAAGCAGCTGCTGGATGTTTGGAAGGGGGTTTGGGATATGCAAAAATGAGAGGCTAAGATGGTAAGAGGGTAAGATGGAAGTCATCTGGCAAAAGCAGAGCTCACAAAAGGGCCAGCTGAGAAAGCTCTTGCTGCCTACAACTTCAACTGCACCCCTCAAAGCAGCAGCACACACGCTGCTCTCGGCACTTTCCTTCTCAGCTCTACGCACCATCCTAAGCCTTGCCTCTCCCACACTCAGGATCCAAAGACAACGGCACCAGGGACTGCTCACACACTAAAGGCACCAGGACAAAAGGCTCACCAGCTTGGCCTTTGCATTCCCGCTGACAGCTCCACAGCTTGAACCCAGAGAACTGCCTGCTGCCAACAGCCTTTCCAATCACTCTGAGCACCTCATGACAAGGAGTGTGGGGAATGAATCTCCAGCAGCCTCCTGCCCCAGGCTGTCCCCCGGGAGCAGCCCTGCTCCAGGCCGTGACTGCCACCTGCACAGCCAAAGGACCCAGAGCCGGTGTTACACACCACGGCTGTGCCTGGCACAGAGACACCAGTGGCCACACAAGTGGCCATGGCACTGTCCACACACAGTCCCTGCTGCTGCTCCCCCAGCCGCTGGCACCAACTCCCAGCCACCCACTCCTAAAGCCACGGGGCCCACTGGGACACTGCGGGGGCTCGTGGAAGCCAGCGGCCATTGTGACACAGCGGGGCTGCACAGAGCCCACGGTGCTTTGTGACCCGTGGCTCCCAGGAGAGCCTTTGTGATGCTGGGGAACTACAAGGAAGCCTGGCTCCTCTGTGACACCACCACAGAAGCTCAGGGGAGCCCTGGAGACCGTGCTGATGCTATTGAACCTGATGCAACCCTGCCTCCTCTGTGACACCACAGAAGCTCTTGGAGCCCTGGAGACCGTGCTGATGCTATGGAACCTGATGCAACCCTGCCTCCTCTGTGACACCACAGAAGCTCAGGGAGCCCTGGAGACTGTGGTGATGCTATGGAACCTGATGCAACCCTGCCTCCACTGTGACACCACAGAAGCTCGGGGAGCTCTGCAGACCGTGGGGATGCTGGCGAAGCTGACGGAACCCTGGGCACCACAGTGACGCTATGGAACCTGGTGGAACCGAGGGGCCACAGTGACACTGTGGGGCCTTTTGGAAGCAACAGGACCCTGGTGGGAAGCCACGGGATGATTAATCCTGCACGAACCTGCTCCAGGTGGGCTCCTCTCTCCCGGCTTCCACAGGTGCTGCTAGGATCCCACTCCGGCACTGGCTTGGCACGGGCTCACGGCTTCCTTTGGCAATGGCTCTGCTCCAGGATGGCATGCTGCAGAGAATGCAGGTAGATTTTGTGCTCACTCCTGGCATGCAGCTGGACAATAAAGCCTGATCCAGCCCCCCCTCAGCATATGTCCGGCTCTGGCATTGGGGCGGGGCAACTTTGGGAGCAGCCCCAGCCCTGCTCCTGCTCCCGGCTGGGCACCCAGCTGCTGGGACACAGGTGTGTCCTGATGCCACCGTCTACTCCTTTGAGAAGGGGAGGACAGAGTGCATCAGGGAGTTTGGTGTGGCTTACATGCGGCAAGGAGAAGGTGCAGCCCCAAACTGGCTTTCACTTCTAGAACCTTTTGCTATTGCGGGAGCAGCTGCTGGAGCTTTTCAACCGAGCTGCAAGAGTGAAAAGTGTGATGGCATGTCTATCTGAGAAGGAAGGTTCGGTGCCGCAGCCTGTTGTGCACAATTTATATGCTGATAAGAGAAGGGGGTGCTTTTGCAACGTTTTCCTTCCTGACACTTCTGTCTCTGTGAGCTTTAGCTGCTTGGACTCAGGGATACCGAAGGTATGTGAAAGTGACTGGGATGCGAGAATCATGTTGCACAGGGAACAGGGAAGGTCAGCAAATGTTTCCTGTCCTGGCACATCTCTCAGTCTGAACTGCAGCTGCAGATGCTTCACTTCCGCCAAGGACTCTGCCACCTTGAGAGAAGGATGCGCTCTATGGAGTTGAGAAAGAAAGTGCGTCTCACTAGCTTCTTTCCTCTACTTCATAGACAGCAAAGGGGCTATGAAAGGCAGCACTGGCTTTTTGTTCTAGGACTTCTTCTTTACAAGCAGCTGCTGGATGTTTGGAAGGGGGTTTGGGATATGCAAAAATGAGAGGCTAAGATGGTAAGAGGGTAAGATGGAAGTCATCTGGCAAAAGCAGAGCTCACAAAAGGGCCAGCTGAGAAAGCTCTTGCTGCCTACAACTTCAACTGCACCCCTCAAAGCAGCAGCACACACGCTGCTCTCGGCACTTTCCTTCTCAGCTCTACGCACCATCCTAAGCCTTGCCTCTCCCACACTCAGGATCCAAAGACAACGGCACCAGGGACTGCTCACACACTAAAGGCACCAGGACAAAAGGCTCACCAGCTTGGCCTTTGCATTCCCGCTGACAGCTCCACAGCTTGAACCCAGAGAACTGCCTGCTGCCAACAGCCTTTCCAATCACTCTGAGCACCTCATGACAAGGAGTGTGGGGAATGAATCTCCAGCAGCCTCCTGCCCCAGGCTGTCCCCCGGGAGCAGCCCTGCTCCAGGCCGTGACTGCCACCTGCACAGCCAAAGGACCCAGAGCCGGTGTTACACACCACGGCTGTGCCTGGCACAGAGACACCAGTGGCCACACAAGTGGCCATGGCACTGTCCACACACAGTCCCTGCTGCTGCTCCCCCAGCCGCTGGCACCAACTCCCAGCCACCCACTCCTAAAGCCACGGGGCCCACTGGGACATTGCGGGGGCTCGTGGAAGCCAGCGGCCATTGTGACACAGCGGGGCTGCACAGAGCCCACGGTGCTTTGTGACCCGTGGCTCCCAGGAGAGCCTTTGTGATGCTGGGGAACTACAAGGAAGCCTGGCTCCTCTGTGACACCACCACAGAAGCTCAGGGGAGCCCTGGAGACCGTGCTGATGCTATTGAACCTGATGCAACCCTGCCTCCTCTGTGACACCACAGAAGCTCTTGGAGCCCTGGAGACCGTGGTGATGCTATGGAACCTGATGCAACCCTGCCTCCTCTGTGACACCACAGAACCTCTGGGAGCCCTGGAGACCGTGCTGATGCTATGGAACCTGATGCAACCCTGCCTCCACTGTGACACCACAGAAGCTCAGGGAGCCCTGGAGACTGTGGTGATGCTATGGAACCTGATGCAACCCTGCCTCCACTGTGACACCACAGAACCTCTGGGAGCCCTGGAGACCGTGCTGATGCTATGGAACCTGATGCAACCCTGCCTCCACTGTGACACCACAGAAGCTCGGGGAGCTCTGCAGACCGTGGGGATGCTGGCGAAGCTGATGGAACCCTGGGCACCACAGTGACGCTATGGAACCTGGTGGAACCGAGGGGCCACAGTGACACTGTGGGGCCTTTTGGAAGCAACAGGACCCTGGTGGGAAGCCACGGGATGATTAATCCTGCACGAACCTGCTCCAGGTGGGCTCCTCTCTCCCGGCTTCCACAGGTGCTGCTAGGATCCCACTCCGGCACTGGCTTGGCACGGGCTCACGGCTTCCTTTGGCAATGGCTCTGCTCCAGGATGGCATGCTGCAGAGAATGCAGGTAGATTTTGTGCTCACTCCTGGCATGCAGCTGGACAATAAAGCCTGATCCAGCCCCCCCTCAGCATATGTCCGGCTCTGGCATTGGGGCGGGGCAACTTTGGGAGCAGCCCCAGCCCTGCTCCTGCTCCCGGCTGGGCACCCAGCTGCTGGGACACAGGTGTGTCCTGATGCCACCGTCTACTCCTTTGAGAAGGGGAGGACAGAGTGCATCAGGGAGTTTGGTGTGGCTTACATGCGGCAAGGAGAAGGTGCAGCCCCAAACTGGCTTTCACTTCTAGAACCTTTTGCTATTGCGGGAGCAGCTGCTGGAGCTTTTCAACCGAGCTGCAAGAGTGAAAAGTGTGATGGCATGTCTATCTGAGAAGGAAGGTTCGGTGCCGCAGCCTGTTGTGCACAATTTATATGCTGATAAGAGAAGGGGGTGCTTTTGCAACGTTTTCCTTCCTGACACTTCTGTCTCTGTGAGCTTTAGCTGCTTGGACTCAGGGATACCGAAGGTATGTGAAAGTGACTGGGATGCGAGAATCATGTTGCACAGGGAACAGGGAAGGTCAGCAAATGTTTCCTGTCCTGGCACATCTCTCAGTCTGAACTGCAGCTGCAGATGCTTCACTTCCGCCAAGGACTCTGCCACCTTGAGAGAAGGATGCGCTCTATGGAGTTGAGAAAGAAAGTGCGTCTCACTAGCTTCTTTCCTCTACTTCATAGACAGCAAAGGGGCTATGAAAGGCAGCACTGGCTTTTTGTTCTAGGACTTCTTCTTTACAAGCAGCTGCTGGATGTTTGGAAGGGGGTTTGGGATATGCAAAAATGAGAGGCTAAGATGGTAAGAGGGTAAGATGGAAGTCATCTGGCAAAAGCAGAGCTCACAAAAGGGCCAGCTGAGAAAGCTCTTGCTGCCTACAACTTCAACTGCACCCCTCAAAGCAGCAGCACACACGCTGCTCTCGGCACTTTCCTTCTCAGCTCTACGCACCATCCTAAGCCTTGCCTCTCCCACACTCAGGATCCAAAGACAACGGCACCAGGGACTGCTCACACACTAAAGGCACCAGGACAAAAGGCTCACCAGCTTGGCCTTTGCATTCCCGCTGACAGCTCCACAGCTTGAACCCAGAGAACTGCCTGCTGCCAACAGCCTTTCCAATCACTCTGAGCACCTCATGACAAGGAGTGTGGGGAATGAATCTCCAGCAGCCTCCTGCCCCAGGCTGTCCCCCGGGAGCAGCCCTGCTCCAGGCCGTGACTGCCACCTGCACAGCCAAAGGACCCAGAGCCGGTGTTACACACCACGGCTGTGCCTGGCACAGAGACACCAGTGGCCACACAAGTGGCCATGGCACTGTCCACACACAGTCCCTGCTGCTGCTCCCCCAGCCGCTGGCACCAACTCCCAGCCACCCACTCCTAAAGCCACGGGGCCCACTGGGACACTGCGGGGGCTCGTGGAAGCCAGCGGCCATTGTGACACAGCGGGGCTGCACAGAGCCCACGGTGCTTTGTGACCCGTGGCTCCCAGGAGAGCCTTTGTGATGCTGGGGAACTACAAGGAAGCCTGGCTCCTCTGTGACACCACCACAGAAGCTCAGGGGAGCCCTGGAGACCGTGCTGATGCTATTGAACCTGATGCAACCCTGCCTCCTCTGTGACACCACAGAAGCTCTTGGAGCCCTGGAGACCGTGGTGATGCTATGGAACCTGATGCAACCCTGCCTCCTCTGTGACACCACAGAACCTCTGGGAGCCCTGGAGACCGTGCTGATGCTATGGAACCTGATGCAACCCTGCCTCCACTGTGACACCACAGAAGCTCAGGGAGCCCTGGAGACTGTGGTGATGCTATGGAACCTGATGCAACCCTGCCTCCACTGTGACACCACAGAACCTCTGGGAGCCCTGGAGACCGTGCTGATGCTATGGAACCTGATGCAACCCTGCCTCCACTGTGACACCACAGAAGCTCGGGGAGCTCTGCAGACCGTGGGGATGCTGGCGAAGCTGATGGAACCCTGGGCACCACAGTGACGCTATGGAACCTGGTGGAACCGAGGGGCCACAGTGACACTGTGGGGCCTTTTGGAAGCAACAGGACCCTGGTGGGAAGCCACGGGATGATTAATCCTGCACGAACCTGCTCCAGGTGGGCTCCTCTCTCCCGGCTTCCACAGGTGCTGCTAGGATCCCACTCCGGCACTGGCTTGGCACGGGCTCACGGCTTCCTTTGGCAATGGCTCTGCTCCAGGATGGCATGCTGCAGAGAATGCAGGTAGATTTTGTGCTCACTCCTGGCATGCAGCTGGACAATAAAGCCTGATCCAGCCCCCCCTCAGCATATGTCCGGCTCTGGCATTGGGGCGGGGCAACTTTGGGAGCAGCCCCAGCCCTGCTCCTGCTCCCGGCTGGGCACCCAGCTGCTGGGACACAGGTGTGTCCTGATGCCACCGTCTACTCCTTTGAGAAGGGGAGGACAGAGTGCATCAGGGAGTTTGGTGTGGCTTACATGCGGCAAGGAGAAGGTGCAGCCCCAAACTGGCTTTCACTTCTAGAACCTTTTGCTATTGCGGGAGCAGCTGCTGGAGCTTTTCAACCGAGCTGCAAGAGTGAAAAGTGTGATGGCATGTCTATCTGAGAAGGAAGGTTCGGTGCCGCAGCCTGTTGTGCACAATTTATATGCTGATAAGAGAAGGGGGTGCTTTTGGAACGTTTTCCTTCCTGACACTTCTGTCTCTGTGAGCTTTAGCTGCTTGGACTCAGGGATACCGAAGGTATGTGAAAGTGACTGGGATGCGAGAATCATGTTGCACAGGGAACAGGGAAGGTCAGCAAATGTTTCCTGTCCTGGCACATCTCTCAGTCTGAACTGCAGCTGCAGATGCTTCACTTCCGCCAAGGACTCTGCCACCTTGAGAGAAGGATGCGCTCTATGGAGTTGAGAAAGAAAGTGCGTCTCACTAGCTTCTTTCCTCTACTTCATAGACAGCAAAGGGGCTATGAAAGGCAGCACTGGCTTTTTGTTCTAGGACTTCTTCTTTACAAGCAGCTGCTGGATGTTTGGAAGGGGGTTTGGGATATGCAAAAATGAGAGGCTAAGATGGTAAGAGGGTAAGATGGAAGTCATCTGGCAAAAGCAGAGCTCACAAAAGGGCCAGCTGAGAAAGCTCTTGCTGCCTACAACTTCAACTGCACCCCTCAAAGCAGCAGCACACACGCTGCTCTCGGCACTTTCCTTCTCAGCTCTACGCACCATCCTAAGCCTTGCCTCTCCCACACTCAGGATCCAAAGACAACGGCACCAGGGACTGCTCACACACTAAAGGCACCAGGAAAAAAGGCTCACCAGCTTGGCCTTTGCATTCCCGCTGACAGCTCCACAGCTTGAACCCAGAGAACTGCCTGCTGCCAACAGCCTTTCCAATCACTCTGAGCACCTCATGACAAGGAGTGTGGGGAATGAATCTCCAGCAGCCTCCTGCCCCAGGCTGTCCCCCGGGAGCAGCCCTGCTCCAGGCCGTGACTGCCACCTGCACAGCCAAAGGACCCAGAGCCGGTGTTACACACCACGGCTGTGCCTGGCACAGAGACACCAGTGGCCACACAAGTGGCCATGGCACTGTCCACACACAGTCCCTGCTGCTGCTCCCCCAGCCGCTGGCACCAACTCCCAGCCACCCACTCCTAAAGCCACGGGGCCCACTGGGACACTGCGGGGGCTCGTGGAAGCCAGCGGCCATTGTGACACAGCGGGGCTGCACAGAGCCCACGGTGCTTTGTGACCCGTGGCTCCCAGGAGAGCCTTTGTGATGCTGGGGAACTACAAGGAAGCCTGGCTCCTCTGTGACACCACCACAGAAGCTCAGGGGAGCCCTGGAGACCGTGCTGATGCTATTGAACCTGATGCAACCCTGCCTCCTCTGTGACACCACAGAAGCTCTTGGAACCCTGGAGACCGTGGTGATGCTATGGAACCTGATGCAACCCTGCCTCCACTGTGACACCACAGAACCTCTGGGAGCCCTGGAGACCGTGCTGATGCTATGGAACCTGATGCAACCCTGCCTCCACTGTGACACCACAGAAGCTCGGGGAGCTCTGCAGACCGTGGGGATGCTGGCGAAGCTGACGGAACCCTGGGCACCACAGTGACGCTATGGAACCTGGTGGAACCGAGGGGCCACAGTGACACTGTGGGGCCTTTTGGAAGCAACAGGACCCTGGTGGGAAGCCACGGGATGATTAATCCTGCACGAACCTGCTCCAGGTGGGCTCCTCTCTCCCGGCTTCCACAGGTGCTGCTAGGATCCCACTCCGGCACTGGCTTGGCACGGGCTGACGGCTTCCTTTGGCAATGGCTCTGCTCCAGGATGGCATGCTGCAGAGAATGCAGGTAGATTTTGTGCTCACTCCTGGCATGCAGCTGGACAATAAAGCCTGATCCAGCCCCCCCTCAGCATATGTCCGGCTCTGGCATTGGGGCGGGGCAACTTTGGGAGCAGCCCCAGCCCTGCTCCTGCTCCCGGCTGGGCACCCAGCTGCTGGGACACAGGTGTGTCCTGATGCCACCGTCTACTCCTTTGAGAAGGGGAGGACAGAGTGCATCAGGGAGTTTGGTGTGGCTTACATGCGGCAAGGAGAAGGTGCAGCCCCAAACTGGCTTTCACTTCTAGAACCTTTTGCTATTGCGGGAGCAGCTGCTGGAGCTTTTCAACCGAGCTGCAAGAGTGAAAAGTGTGATGGCATGTCTATCTGAGAAGGAAGGTTCGGTGCCGCAGCCTGTTGTGCACAATTTATATGCTGATAAGAGAAGGGGGGGCTTTTGCAACGTTTTCCTTCCTGACACTTCTGTCTCTGTGAGCTTTAGCTGCTTGGACTCAGGGATACCGAAGGTATGTGAAAGTGACTGGGATGCGAGAATCATGTTGCACAGGGAACAGGGAAGGTCAGCAAATGTTTCCTGTCCTGGCACATCTCTCAGTCTGAACTGCAGCTGCAGATGCTTCACTTCCGCCAAGGACTCTGCCACCTTGAGAGAAGGATGCGCTCTATGGAGTTGAGAAAGAAAGTGCGTCTCACTAGCTTCTTTCCTCTACTTCATAGACAGCAAAGGGGCTATGAAAGGCAGCACTGGCTTTTTGTTCTAGGACTTCTTCTTTACAAGCAGCTGCTGGATGTTTGGAAGGGGGTTTGGGATATGCAAAAATGAGAGGCTAAGATGGTAAGAGGGTAAGATGGAAGTCATCTGGCAAAAGCAGAGCTCACAAAAGGGCCAGCTGAGAAAGCTCTTGCTGCCTACAACTTCAACTGCACCCCTCAAAGCAGCAGCACACATGCTGCTCTCGGCACTTTCCTTCTCAGCTCTACGCACCATCCTAAGCCTTGCCTCTCCCACACTCAGGATCCAAAGACAACGGCACCAGGGACTGCTCACACACTAAAGGCACCAGGACAAAAGGCTCACCAGCTTGGCCTTTGCATTCCCGCTGACAGCTCCACAGCTTGAACCCAGAGAACTGCCTGCTGCCAACAGCCTTTCCAATCACTCTGAGCACCTCATGACAAGGAGTGTGGGGAATGAATCTCCAGCAGCCTCCTGCCCCAGGCTGTCCCCCGGGAGCAGCCCTGCTCCAGGCCGTGACTGCCACCTGCACAGCCAAAGGACCCAGAGCCGGTGTTACACACCACGGCTGTGCCTGGCACAGAGACACCAGTGGCCACACAAGTGGCCATGGCACTGTCCACACACAGTCCCTGCTGCTGCTCCCCCAGCCGCTGGCACCAACTCCCAGCCACCCACTCCTAAAGCCACGGGGCCCACTGGGACACTGCGGGGGCTCGTGGAAGCCAGCGGCCATTGTGACACAGCGGGGCTGCACAGAGCCCACGGTGCTTTGTGACCCGTGGCTCCCAGGAGAGCCTTTGTGATGCTGGGGAACTACAAGGAAGCCTGGCTCCTCTGTGACACCACCACAGAAGCTCAGGGGAGCCCTGGAGACCGTGCTGATGCTATTGAACCTGATGCAACCCTGCCTCCTCTGTGACACCACAGAAGCTCTTGGAGCCCTGGAGACCGTGCTGATGCTATGGAACCTGATGCAACCCTGCCTCCACTGTGACACCACAGAACCTCTGGGAGCCCTGGAGACTGTGGTGATGCTATGGAACCTGATGCAACCCTGCCTCCACTGTGACACCACAGAACCTCTGGGAGCCCTGGAGACCGTGCTGATGCTATGGAACCTGATGCAACCCTGCCTCCACTGTGACACCACAGAAGCTCGGGGAGCTCTGCAGACCGTGGGGATGCTGGCGAAGCTGATGGAACCCTGGGCACCACAGTGACGCTATGGAACCTGGTGGAACCGAGGGGCCACAGTGACACTGTGGGGCCTTTTGGAAGCAACAGGACCCTGGTGGGAAGCCACGGGATGATTAATCCTGCACGAACCTGCTCCAGGTGGGCTCCTCTCTCCCGGCTTCCACAGGTGCTGCTAGGATCCCACTCCGGCACTGGCTTGGCACGGGCTGACGGCTTCCTTTGGCAATGGCTCTGCTCCAGGATGGCATGCTGCAGAGAATGCAGGTAGATTTTGTGCTCACTCCTGGCATGCAGCTGGACAATAAAGCCTGATCCAGCCCCCCCTCAGCATATGTCCGGCTCTGGCATTGGGGCGGGGCAACTTTGGGAGCAGCCCCAGCCCTGCTCCTGCTCCCGGCTGGGCACCCAGCTGCTGGGACACAGGTGTGTCCTGATGCCACCGTCTACTCCTTTGAGAAGGGGAGGACAGAGTGCATCAGGGAGTTTGGTGTGGCTTACATGCGGCAAGGAGAAGGTGCAGCCCCAAACTGGCTTTCACTTCTAGAACCTTTTGCTATTGCGGGAGCAGCTGCTGGAGCTTTTCAACCGAGCTGCAAGAGTGAAAAGTGTGATGGCATGTCTATCTGAGAAGGAAGGTTCGGTGCCGCAGCCTGTTGTGCACAATTTATATGCTGATAAGAGAAGGGGGTGCTTTTGGAACGTTTTCCTTCCTGACACTTCTGTCTCTGTGAGCTTTAGCTGCTTGGACTCAGGGATACCGAAGGTATGTGAAAGTGACTGGGATGCGAGAATCATGTTGCACAGGGAACAGGGAAGGTCAGCAAATGTTTCCTGTCCTGGCACATCTCTCAGTCTGAACTGCAGCTGCAGATGCTTCACTTCCGCCAAGGACTCTGCCACCTTGAGAGAAGGATGCGCTCTATGGAGTTGAGAAAGAAAGTGCGTCTCACTAGCTTCTTTCCTCTACTTCATAGACAGCAAAGGGGCTATGAAAGGCAGCACTGGCTTTTTGTTCTAGGACTTCTTCTTTACAAGCAGCTGCTGGATGTTTGGAAGGGGGTTTGGGATATGCAAAAATGAGAGGCTAAGATGGTAAGAGGGTAAGATGGAAGTCATCTGGCAAAAGCAGAGCTCACAAAAGGGCCAGCTGAGAAAGCTCTTGCTGCCTACAACTTCAACTGCACCCCTCAAAGCAGCAGCACACACGCTGCTCTCGGCACTTTCCTTCTCAGCTCTACGCACCATCCTAAGCCTTGCCTCTCCCACACTCAGGATCCAAAGACAACGGCACCAGGGACTGCTCACACACTAAAGGCACCAGGACAAAAGGCTCACCAGCTTGGCCTTTGCATTCCCGCTGACAGCTCCACAGCTTGAACCCAGAGAACTGCCTGCTGCCAACAGCCTTTCCAATCACTCTGAGCACCTCATGACAAGGAGTGTGGGGAATGAATCTCCAGCAGCCTCCTGCCCCAGGCTGTCCCCCGGGAGCAGCCCTGCTCCAGGCCGTGACTGCCACCTGCACAGCCAAAGGACCCAGAGCCGGTGTTACACACCACGGCTGTGCCTGACACAGAGACACCAGTGGCCACACAAGTGGCCATGGCACTGTCCACACACAGTCCCTGCTGCTGCTCCCCCAGCCGCTGGCACCAACTCCCAGCCACCCACTCCTAAAGCCACGGGGCCCACTGGGACACTGCGGGGGCTCGTGGAAGCCAGCGGCCATTGTGACACAGCGGGGCTGCACAGAGCCCACGGTGCTTTGTGACCCGTGGCTCCCAGGAGAGCCTTTGTGATGCTGGGGAACTACAAGGAAGCCTGGCTCCTCTGTGACACCACCACAGAAGCTCAGGGGAGCCCTGGAGACCGTGCTGATGCTATTGAACCTGATGCAACCCTGCCTCCTCTGTGACACCACAGAAGCTCTTGGAACCCTGGAGACCGTGGTGATGCTATGGAACCTGATGCAACCCTGCCTCCTCTGTGACACCACAGAACCTCTGGGAGCCCTGGAGACCGTGCTGATGCTATGGAACCTGATGCAACCCTGCCTCCACTGTGACACCACAGAAGCTCGGGGAGCTCTGCAGACCGTGGGGATGCTGGCGAAGCTGACGGAACCCTGGGCACCACAGTGACGCTATGGAACCTGGTGGAACCGAGGGGCCACAGTGACACTGTGGGGCCTTTTGGAAGCAACAGGACCCTGGTGGGAAGCCACGGGATGATTAATCCTGCACGAACCTGCTCCAGGTGGGCTCCTCTCTCCCGGCTTCCACAGGTGCTGCTAGGATCCCACTCCGGCACTGGCTTGGCACGGGCTCACGGCTTCCTTTGGCAATGGCTCTGCTCCAGGATGGCATGCTGCAGAGAATGCAGGTAGATTTTGTGCTCACTCCTGGCATGCAGCTGGACAATAAAGCCTGATCCAGCCCCCCCTCAGCATATGTCCGGCTCTGGCATTGGGGCGGGGCAACTTTGGGAGCAGCCCCAGCCCTGCTCCTGCTCCCGGCTGGGCACCCAGCTGCTGGGACACAGGTGTGTCCTGATGCCACCGTCTACTCCTTTGAGAAGGGGAGGACAGAGTGCATCAGGGAGTTTGGTGTGGCTTACATGCGGCAAGGAGAAGGTGCAGCCCCAAACTGGCTTTCACTTCTAGAACCTTTTGCTATTGCGGGAGCAGCTGCTGGAGCTTTTCAACCGAGCTGCAAGAGTGAAAAGTGTGATGGCATGTCTATCTGAGAAGGAAGGTTCGGTGCCGCAGCCTGTTGTGCACAATTTATATGCTGATAAGAGAAGGGGGTGCTTTTGCAACGTTTTCCTTCCTGACACTTCTGTCTCTGTGAGCTTTAGCTGCTTGGACTCAGGGGTACCGAAGGTATGTGAAAGTGACTGGGATGCGAGAATCATGTTGCACAGGGAACAGGGAAGGTCAGCAAATGTTTCCTGTCCTGGCACATCTCTCAGTCTGAACTGCAGCTGCAGATGCTTCACTTCCGCCAAGGACTCTGCCACCTTGAGAGAAGGATGCGCTCTATGGAGTTGAGAAAGAAAGTGCGTCTCACTAGCTTCTTTCCTCTACTTCATAGACAGCAAAGGGGCTATGAAAGGCAGCACTGGCTTTTTGTTCTAGGACTTCTTCTTTACAAGCAGCTGCTGGATGTTTGGAAGGGGGTTTGGGATATGCAAAAATGAGAGGCTAAGATGGTAAGAGGGTAAGATGGAAGTCATCTGGCAAAAGCAGAGCTCACAAAAGGGCCAGCTGAGAAAGCTCTTGCTGCCTACAACTTCAACTGCACCCCTCAAAGCAGCAGCACACACGCTGCTCTCGGCACTTTCCTTCTCAGCTCTACGCACCATCCTAAGCCTTGCCTCTCCCACACTCAGGATCCAAAGACAACGGCACCAGGGACTGCTCACACACTAAAGGCACCAGGACAAAAGGCTCACCAGCTTGGCCTTTGCATTCCCGCTGACAGCTCCACAGCTTGAACCCAGAGAACTGCCTGCTGCCAACAGCCTTTCCAATCACTCTGAGCACCTCATGACAAGGAGTGTGGGGAATGAATCTCCAGCAGCCTCCTGCCCCAGGCTGTCCCCCGGGAGCAGCCCTGCTCCAGGCCGTGACTGCCACCTGCACAGCCAAAGGACCCAGAGCCGGTGTTACACACCACGGCTGTGCCTGGCACAGAGACACCAGTGGCCACACAAGTGGCCATGGCACTGTCCACACACAGTCCCTGCTGCTGCTCCCCCAGCCGCTGGCACCAACTCCCAGCCACCCACTCCTAAAGCCACGGGGCCCACTGGGACACTGCGGGGGCTCGTGGAAGCCAGCGGCCATTGTGACACAGCGGGGCTGCACAGAGCCCACGGTGCTTTGTGACCCGTGGCTCCCAGGAGAGCCTTTGTGATGCTGGGGAACTACAAGGAAGCCTGGCTCCTCTGTGACACCACCACAGAAGCTCAGGGGAGCCCTGGAGACCGTGCTGATGCTATTGAACCTGATGCAACCCTGCCTCCTCTGTGACAACACAGAAGCTCTTGGAGCCCTGGAGACCGTGCTGATGCTATGGAACCTGATGCAACCCTGCCTCCTCTGTGACACCACAGAACCTCTGGGAGCCCTGGAGACCGTGCTGATGCTATGGAACCTGATGCAACCCTGCCTCCACTGTGACACCACAGAAGCTCAGGGAGCCCTGGAGACTGTGGTGATGCTATGGAACCTGATGCAACCCTGCCTCCACTGTGACACCACAGAACCTCTGGGAGCCCTGGAGACCGTGCTGATGCTATGGAACCTGATGCAACCCTGCCTCCACTGTGACACCACAGAAGCTCGGGGAGCTCTGCAGACCGTGGGGATGCTGGCGAAGCTGACGGAACCCTGGGCACCACAGTGACGCTATGGAACCTGGTGGAACCGAGGGGCCACAGTGACACTGTGGGGCCTTTTGGAAGCAACAGGACCCTGGTGGGAAGCCACGGGATGATTAATCCTGCACGAACCTGCTCCAGGTGGGCTCCTCTCTCCCGGCTTCCACAGGTGCTGCTAGGATCCCACTCCGGCACTGGCTTGGCACGGGCTCACGGCTTCCTTTGGCAATGGCTCTGCTCCAGGATGGCATGCTGCAGAGAATGCAGGTAGATTTTGTGCTCACTCCTGGCATGCAGCTGGACAATAAAGCCTGATCCAGCCCCCCCTCAGCATATGTCCGGCTCTGGCATTGGGGCGGGGCAACTTTGGGAGCAGCCCCAGCCCTGCTCCTGCTCCCGGCTGGGCACCCAGCTGCTGGGACACAGGTGTGTCCTGATGCCACCGTCTACTCCTTTGAGAAGGGGAGGACAGAGTGCATCAGGGAGTTTGGTGTGGCTTACATGCGGCAAGGAGAAGGTGCAGCCCCAAACTGGCTTTCACTTCTAGAACCTTTTGCTATTGCGGGAGCAGCTGCTGGAGCTTTTCAACCGAGCTGCAAGAGTGAAAAGTGTGATGGCATGTCTATCTGAGAAGGAAGGTTCGGTGCCGCAGCCTGTTGTGCACAATTTATATGCTGATAAGAGAAGGGGGTGCTTTTGGAACGTTTTCCTTCCTGACACTTCTGTCTCTGTGAGCTTTAGCTGCTTGGACTCAGGGATACCGAAGGTATGTGAAAGTGACTGGGATGCGAGAATCATGTTGCACAGGGAACAGGGAAGGTCAGCAAATGTTTCCTGTCCTGGCACATCTCTCAGTCTGAACTGCAGCTGCAGATGCTTCACTTCCGCCAAGGACTCTGCCACCTTGAGAGAAGGATGCGCTCTATGGAGTTGAGAAAGAAAGTGCGTCTCACTAGCTTCTTTCCTCTACTTCATAGACAGCAAAGGGGCTATGAAAGGCAGCACTGGCTTTTTGTTCTAGGACTTCTTCTTTACAAGCAGCTGCTGGATGTTTGGAAGGGGGTTTGGGATATGCAAAAATGAGAGGCTAAGATGGTAAGAGGGTAAGATGGAAGTCATCTGGCAAAAGCAGAGCTCACAAAAGGGCCAGCTGAGAAAGCTCTTGCTGCCTACAACTTCAACTGCACCCCTCAAAGCAGCAGCACACACGCTGCTCTCGGCACTTTCCTTCTCAGCTCTACGCACCATCCTAAGCCTTGCCTCTCCCACACTCAGGATCCAAAGACAACGGCACCAGGGACTGCTCACACACTAAAGGCACCAGGACAAAAGGCTCACCAGCTTGGCCTTTGCATTCCCGCTGACAGCTCCACAGCTTGAACCCAGAGAACTGCCTGCTGCCAACAGCCTTTCCAATCACTCTGAGCACCTCATGACAAGGAGTGTGGGGAATGAATCTCCAGCAGCCTCCTGCCCCAGGCTGTCCCCCGGGAGCAGCCCTGCTCCAGGCCGTGACTGCCACCTGCACAGCCAAAGGACCCAGAGCCGGTGTTACACACCACGGCTGTGCCTGGCACAGAGACACCAGTGGCCACACAAGTGGCCATGGCACTGTCCACACACAGTCCCTGCTGCTGCTCCCCCAGCCGCTGGCACCAACTCCCAGCCACCCACTCCTAAAGCCACGGGGCCCACTGGGACACTGCGGGGGCTCGTGGAAGCCAGCGGCCATTGTGACACAGCGGGGCTGCACAGAGCCCACGGTGCTTTGTGACCCGTGGCTCCCAGGAGAGCCTTTGTGATGCTGGGGAACTACAAGGAAGCCTGGCTCCTCTGTGACACCACCACAGAAGCTCAGGGGAGCCCTGGAGACCGTGCTGATGCTATTGAACCTGATGCAACCCTGCCTCCTCTGTGACACCACAGAAGCTCTTGGAGCCCTGGAGACCGTGCTGATGCTATGGAACCTGATGCAACCCTGCCTCCACTGTGACACCACAGAAGCTCAGGGAGCCCTGGAGACTGTGGTGATGCTATGGAACCTGATGCAACCCTGCCTCCACTGTGACACCACAGAACCTCTGGGAGCCCTGGAGACCGTGCTGATGCTATGGAACCTGATGCAACCCTGCCTCCACTGTGACACCACAGAAGCTCGGGGAGCTCTGCAGACCGTGGGGATGCTGGCGAAGCTGACGGAACCCTGGGCACCACAGTGACGCTATGGAACCTGGTGGAACCGAGGGGCCACAGTGACACTGTGGGGCCTTTTGGAAGCAACAGGACCCTGGTGGGAAGCCACGGGATGATTAATCCTGCACGAACCTGCTCCAGGTGGGCTCCTCTCTCCCGGCTTCCACAGGTGCTGCTAGGATCCCACTCCGGCACTGGCTTGGCACGGGCTGACGGCTTCCTTTGGCAATGGCTCTGCTCCAGGATGGCATGCTGCAGAGAATGCAGGTAGATTTTGTGCTCACTCCTGGCATGCAGCTGGACAATAAAGCCTGATCCAGCCCCCCCTCAGCATATGTCCGGCTCTGGCATTGGGGCGGGGCAACTTTGGGAGCAGCCCCAGCCCTGCTCCTGCTCCCGGCTGGGCACCCAGCTGCTGGGACACAGGTGTGTCCTGATGCCACCGTCTACTCCTTTGAGAAGGGGAGGACAGAGTGCATCAGGGAGTTTGGTGTGGCTTACATGCGGCAAGGAGAAGGTGCAGCCCCAAACTGGCTTTCACTTCTAGAACCTTTTGCTATTGCGGGAGCAGCTGCTGGAGCTTTTCAACCGAGCTGCAAGAGTGAAAAGTGTGATGGCATGTCTATCTGAGAAGGAAGGTTCGGTGCCGCAGCCTGTTGTGCACAATTTATATGCTGATAAGAGAAGGGGGTGCTTTTGGAACGTTTTCCTTCCTGACACTTCTGTCTCTGTGAGCTTTAGCTGCTTGGACTCAGGGATACCGAAGGTATGTGAAAGTGACTGGGATGCGAGAATCATGTTGCACAGGGAACAGGGAAGGTCAGCAAATGTTTCCTGTCCTGGCACATCTCTCAGTCTGAACTGCAGCTGCAGATGCTTCACTTCCGCCAAGGACTCTGCCACCTTGAGAGAAGGATGCGCTCTATGGAGTTGAGAAAGAAAGTGCGTCTCACTAGCTTCTTTCCTCTACTTCATAGACAGCAAAGGGGCTATGAAAGGCAGCACTGGCTTTTTGTTCTAGGACTTCTTCTTTACAAGCAGCTGCTGGATGTTTGGAAGGGGGTTTGGGATATGCAAAAATGAGAGGCTAAGATGGTAAGAGGGTAAGATGGAAGTCATCTGGCAAAAGCAGAGCTCACAAAAGGGCCAGCTGAGAAAGCTCTTGCTGCCTACAACTTCAACTGCACCCCTCAAAGCAGCAGCACACACGCTGCTCTCGGCACTTTCCTTCTCAGCTCTACGCACCATCCTAAGCCTTGCCTCTCCCACACTCAGGATCCAAAGACAACGGCACCAGGGACTGCTCACACACTAAAGGCACCAGGACAAAAGGCTCACCAGCTTGGCCTTTGCATTCCCGCTGACAGCTCCACAGCTTGAACCCAGAGAACTGCCTGCTGCCAACAGCCTTTCCAATCACTCTGAGCACCTCATGACAAGGAGTGTGGGGAATGAATCTCCAGCAGCCTCCTGCCCCAGGCTGTCCCCCGGGAGCAGCCCTGCTCCAGGCCGTGACTGCCACCTGCACAGCCAAAGGACCCAGAGCCGGTGTTACACACCACGGCTGTGCCTGGCACAGAGACACCAGTGGCCACACAAGTGGCCATGGCACTGTCCACACACAGTCCCTGCTGCTGCTCCCCCAGCCGCTGGCACCAACTCCCAGCCACCCACTCCTAAAGCCACGGGGCCCACTGGGACACTGCGGGGGCTCGTGGAAGCCAGCGGCCATTGTGACACAGCGGGGCTGCACAGAGCCCACGGTGCTTTGTGACCCGTGGCTCCCAGGAGAGCCTTTGTGATGCTGGGGAACTACAAGGAAGCCTGGCTCCTCTGTGACACCACCACAGAAGCTCAGGGGAGCCCTGGAGACCGTGCTGATGCTATTGAACCTGATGCAACCCTGCCTCCTCTGTGACAACACAGAAGCTCTTGGAGCCCTGGAGACCGTGCTGATGCTATGGAACCTGATGCAACCCTGCCTCCTCTGTGACACCACAGAACCTCTGGGAGCCCTGGAGACCGTGCTGATGCTATGGAACCTGATGCAACCCTGCCTCCACTGTGACACCACAGAAGCTCAGGGAGCCCTGGAGACTGTGGTGATGCTATGGAACCTGATGCAACCCTGCCTCCACTGTGACACCACAGAACCTCTGGGAGCCCTGGAGACCGTGCTGATGCTATGGAACCTGATGCAACCCTGCCTCCACTGTGACACCACAGAAGCTCGGGGAGCTCTGCAGACCGTGGGGATGCTGGCGAAGCTGACGGAACCCTGGGCACCACAGTGACGCTATGGAACCTGGTGGAACCGAGGGGCCACAGTGACACTGTGGGGCCTTTTGGAAGCAACAGGACCCTGGTGGGAAGCCACGGGATGATTAATCCTGCACGAACCTGCTCCAGGTGGGCTCCTCTCTCCCGGCTTCCACAGGTGCTGCTAGGATCCCACTCCGGCACTGGCTTGGCACGGGCTCACGGCTTCCTTTGGCAATGGCTCTGCTCCAGGATGGCATGCTGCAGAGAATGCAGGTAGATTTTGTGCTCACTCCTGGCATGCAGCTGGACAATAAAGCCTGATCCAGCCCCCCCTCAGCATATGTCCGGCTCTGGCATTGGGGCGGGGCAACTTTGGGAGCAGCCCCAGCCCTGCTCCTGCTCCCGGCTGGGCACCCAGCTGCTGGGACACAGGTGTGTCCTGATGCCACCGTCTACTCCTTTGAGAAGGGGAGGACAGAGTGCATCAGGGAGTTTGGTGTGGCTTACATGCGGCAAGGAGAAGGTGCAGCCCCAAACTGGCTTTCACTTCTAGAACCTTTTGCTATTGCGGGAGCAGCTGCTGGAGCTTTTCAACCGAGCTGCAAGAGTGAAAAGTGTGATGGCATGTCTATCTGAGAAGGAAGGTTCGGTGCCGCAGCCTGTTGTGCACAATTTATATGCTGATAAGAGAAGGGGGTGCTTTTGGAACGTTTTCCTTCCTGACACTTCTGTCTCTGTGAGCTTTAGCTGCTTGGACTCAGGGATACCGAAGGTATGTGAAAGTGACTGGGATGCGAGAATCATGTTGCACAGGGAACAGGGAAGGTCAGCAAATGTTTCCTGTCCTGGCACATCTCTCAGTCTGAACTGCAGCTGCAGATGCTTCACTTCCGCCAAGGACTCTGCCACCTTGAGAGAAGGATGCGCTCTATGGAGTTGAGAAAGAAAGTGCGTCTCACTAGCTTCTTTCCTCTACTTCATAGACAGCAAAGGGGCTATGAAAGGCAGCACTGGCTTTTTGTTCTAGGACTTCTTCTTTACAAGCAGCTGCTGGATGTTTGGAAGGGGGTTTGGGATATGCAAAAATGAGAGGCTAAGATGGTAAGAGGGTAAGATGGAAGTCATCTGGCAAAAGCAGAGCTCACAAAAGGGCCAGCTGAGAAAGCTCTTGCTGCCTACAACTTCAACTGCACCCCTCAAAGCAGCAGCACACACGCTGCTCTCGGCACTTTCCTTCTCAGCTCTACGCACCATCCTAAGCCTTGCCTCTCCCACACTCAGGATCCAAAGACAACGGCACCAGGGACTGCTCACACACTAAAGGCACCAGGACAAAAGGCTCACCAGCTTGGCCTTTGCATTCCCGCTGACAGCTCCACAGCTTGAACCCAGAGAACTGCCTGCTGCCAACAGCCTTTCCAATCACTCTGAGCACCTCATGACAAGGAGTGTGGGGAATGAATCTCCAGCAGCCTCCTGCCCCAGGCTGTCCCCCGGGAGCAGCCCTGCTCCAGGCCGTGACTGCCACCTGCACAGCCAAAGGACCCAGAGCCGGTGTTACACACCACGGCTGTGCCTGGCACAGAGACACCAGTGGCCACACAAGTGGCCATGGCACTGTCCACACACAGTCCCTGCTGCTGCTCCCCCAGCCGCTGGCACCAACTCCCAGCCACCCACTCCTAAAGCCACGGGGCCCACTGGGACACTGCGGGGGCTCGTGGAAGCCAGCGGCCATTGTGACACAGCGGGGCTGCACAGAGCCCACGGTGCTTTGTGACCCGTGGCTCCCAGGAGAGCCTTTGTGATGCTGGGGAACTACAAGGAAGCCTGGCTCCTCTGTGACACCACCACAGAAGCTCAGGGGAGCCCTGGAGACCGTGCTGATGCTATTGAACCTGATGCAACCCTGCCTCCTCTGTGACACCACAGAAGCTCTTGGAGCCCTGGAGACCGTGCTGATGCTATGGAACCTGATGCAACCCTGCCTCCACTGTGACACCACAGAAGCTCAGGGAGCCCTGGAGACTGTGGTGATGCTATGGAACCTGATGCAACCCTGCCTCCACTGTGACACCACAGAACCTCTGGGAGCCCTGGAGACCGTGCTGATGCTATGGAACCTGATGCAACCCTGCCTCCACTGTGACACCACAGAAGCTCGGGGAGCTCTGCAGACCGTGGGGATGCTGGCGAAGCTGACGGAACCCTGGGCACCACAGTGACGCTATGGAACCTGGTGGAACCGAGGGGCCACAGTGACACTGTGGGGCCTTTTGGAAGCAACAGGACCCTGGTGGGAAGCCACGGGATGATTAATCCTGCACGAACCTGCTCCAGGTGGGCTCCTCTCTCCCGGCTTCCACAGGTGCTGCTAGGATCCCACTCCGGCACTGGCTTGGCACGGGCTGACGGCTTCCTTTGGCAATGGCTCTGCTCCAGGATGGCATGCTGCAGAGAATGCAGGTAGATTTTGTGCTCACTCCTGGCATGCAGCTGGACAATAAAGCCTGATCCAGCCCCCCCTCAGCATATGTCCGGCTCTGGCATTGGGGCGGGGCAACTTTGGGAGCAGCCCCAGCCCTGCTCCTGCTCCCGGCTGGGCACCCAGCTGCTGGGACACAGGTGTGTCCTGATGCCACCGTCTACTCCTTTGAGAAGGGGAGGACAGAGTGCATCAGGGAGTTTGGTGTGGCTTACATGCGGCAAGGAGAAGGTGCAGCCCCAAACTGGCTTTCACTTCTAGAACCTTTTGCTATTGCGGGAGCAGCTGCTGGAGCTTTTCAACCGAGCTGCAAGAGTGAAAAGTGTGATGGCATGTCTATCTGAGAAGGAAGGTTCGGTGCCGCAGCCTGTTGTGCACAATTTATATGCTGATAAGAGAAGGGGGTGCTTTTGGAACGTTTTTCCTTCCTGACACTTCTGTCTCTGTGAGCTTTAGCTGCTTGGACTCAGGGATACCGAAGGTATGTGAAAGTGACTGGGATGCGAGAATCATGTTGCACAGGGAACAGGGAAGGTCAGCAAATGTTTCCTGTCCTGGCACATCTCTCAGTCTGAACTGCAGCTGCAGATGCTTCACTTCCGCCAGGACTCTGCCACCTTGAGAGAAGGATGCGCTCTATGGAGTTGAGAAAGAAAGTGCGTCTCACTAGCTTCTTTCCTCTACTTCATAGACAGCAAAGGGGCTATGAAAGCAGCACTGGCTTTTTGTTCTAGGACTTCTTCTTTACAAGCAGCTGCTGGATGTTTGGAAGGGGGTTTGGGATATGCAAAAATGAGAGGCTAAGATGGTAAGAGGGTAAGATGGAAGTCATCTGGCAAAAGCAGAGCTCACAAAAGGGCCAGCTGAGAAAGCTCTTGCTGCCTACAACTTCAACTGCACCCCTCAAAGCAGCAGCACACACGCTGCTCTCGGCACTTTCCTTCTCAGCTCTACGCACCATCCTAAGCCTTGCCTCTCCCACACTCAGGATCCAAAGACAACGGCACCAGGACTGCTCACACACTAAAGCACCAGGACAAAAGGCTCACCAGCTTGGCCTTTGCATTCCCGCTGACAGCTCCACAGCTTGAACCCAGAGAACTGCCTGCTGCCAACAGCCTTTCCAATCACTCTGAGCACCTCATGACAAGGAGTGTGGGGAATGAATCTCCAGCAGCCTCCTGCCCCAGGCTGTCCCCCGGGAGCAGCCCTGCTCCAGGCGTGACTGCCACTGCACAGCCAAAGGACCCAGAGCCGGTGTTACACACCACGGCTGTGCCTGGCACAGAGACACCAGTGGCCACACAAGTGGCCATGGCACTGTCCACACACAGTCCCTGCTGCTGCTCCCCCAGCCGCTGGCACCAACTCCCAGCCACCCACTCCTAAAGCCACGGGGCCCACTGGGACACTGCGGGGGCTCGTGGAAGCCAGCGGCCATTGTGACACAGCGGGGCTGCACAGAGCCCACGGTGCTTTGTGACCCGTGGCTCCCAGGAGAGCCTTTGTGATGCTGGGGAACTACAAGGAAGCCTGGCTCCTCTGTGACACCACCACAGAAGCTCAGGGGAGCCCTGGAGACCGTGCTGATGCTATTGAACCTGAGGCAACCCTGCCTCCTCTGTGACACCACAGAAGCTCTTGGAGCCCTGGAGACCGTGCTGATGCTATGGAACCTGATGCAACCCTGCCTCCACTGTGACACCACAGAAGCTCAGGGAGCCCTGGAGACTGTGGTGATGCTATGGAACCTGATGCAACCCTGCCTCCACTGTGACACCACAGAACCTCTGGGAGCCCTGGAGACCGTGCTGATGCTATGGAACCTGATGCAACCCTGCCTCCACTGTGACACCACAGAAGCTCGGGGAGCTCTGCAGACCGTGGGGATGCTGGCGAAGCTGACGGAACCCTGGGCACCACAGTGACGCTATGGAACCTGGTGGAACCGAGGGGCCACAGTGACACTGTGGGGGCCTTTTGGAAGCAACAGGACCCTGGTGGGAAGCCACGGGATGATTAATCCTGCACGAACCTGCTCCAGGTGGGCTCCTCTCTCCCGGCTTCCACAGGTGCTGCTAGGATCCCACTCCGGCACTGGCTTGGCACGGGCTGACGGCTTCCTTTGGCAATGGCTCTGCTCCAGGATGGCATGCTGCAGAGAATGCAGGTAGATTTTGTGCTCACTCCTGGCATGCAGCTGGACAATAATGCCTGATCCAGCCCCCCCCTCAGCATATGTCCGGCTCTGGCATTGGGGCGGGGCAACTTTGGGAGCAGCCCCAGCCCTGCTCCTGCTCCCGGCTGGGCACCCAGCTGCTGGGACACAGGTGTGTCCTGATGCCACCGTCTACTCCTTTGAGAAGGGGAGGACAGAGTGCATCAGGGAGTTTGGTGTGGCTTACATGCGGCAAGGAGAAGGTGCAGCCCCAAACTGGCTTTCACTTCTAGAACCTTTTGCTATTGCGGGAGCAGCTGCTGGAGCTTTTCAACCGAGCTGCAAGAGTGAAAAGTGTGATGGCATGTCTATCTGAGAAGGAAGGTTCGGTGCCGCAGCCTGTTGTGCACAATTTATATGCTGATAAGAGAAGGGGTGCTTTTGGAACGTTTTCCTTCCTGACACTTCTGTCTCTGTGAGCTTTAGCTGCTTGGACTCAGGGATACCGAAGGTATGTGAAAGTGACTGGGATGCGAGAATCATGTTGCACAGGGAACAGGGAAGGTCAGCAAATGTTTCCTGTCCTGGCACATCTCTCAGTCTGAACTGCAGCTGCAGATGCTTCACTTCCGCCAAGGACTCTGCCACCTTGAGAGAAGGATGCGCTCTATGGAGTTGAGAAAGAAAGTGCGTCTCACTAGCTTCTTTCCTCTACTTCATAGACAGCAAAGGGGCTATGAAAGGCAGCACTGGCTTTTTGTTCTAGGACTTCTTCTTTACAAGCAGCTGCTGGATGTTTGGAAGGGGGTTTGGGATATGCAAAAATGAGAGGCTAAGATGGTAAGAGGGTAAGATGGAAGTCCATCTGGCAAAAGCAGAGCTCACAAAAGGGCAGCTGAGAAAGCTCTTGCTGCCTACAACTTCAACTGCACCCCTCAAAGCAGCAGCACACACGCTGCTCTCGGCACTTTCCTTCTCTAGCTCTACGCACCATCCTAAGCCTTGCCTCTCCCACACTCAGGATCCAAAGACAACGGCACCAGGGACTGCTCACACACTAAAGGCACCAGGACAAAAGGCTCACCAGCTTGGCCTTTGCATTCCCGCTGACAGCTCCACAGCTTGAACCCAGAGAACTGCCTGCTGCAACAGCCTTTCCAATCACTCTGAGCACCTCATGACAAGGAGTGTGGGGAATGAATCTCCAGCAGCCTCCTGCCCCAGGCTGTCCCCCGGGAGCAGCCCTGCTCCAGGCCGTGACTGCCACCTGCACAGCCAAAGGACCCAGAGCCGGTGTTACACACCACGGCTGTGCCTGGCACAGAGACACCAGTGGCCACACAAGTGGCCATGGCACTGTCCACACACAGTCCCTGCTGCTGCTCCCCAGCCGCTGGCACCAACTCCCAGCCACCCACTCCTAAAGCCACGGGGCCCACTGGGACACTGCGGGGGCTCGTGGAAGCCAGCGGCCATTGTGACACAGCGGGCTGCACAGAGCCCACGGTGCTTTGTGACCCGTGGCTCCCAGGAGAGCCTTTGTGATGCTGGGAACTACAAGGAAGCCTGGCTCCTCTGTGACACCACCACAGAAGCTCAGGGGAGCCCTGGAGACCGTGCTGATGCTATTGAACCTGATGCAACCCTGCCTCCTCTGTGACACCACAGAACCTCTGGGAGCCCTGGAGACCGTGCTGATGCTATGGAACCTGATGCAACCCTGCCTCCACTGTGACACCACAGAAGCTCAGGGAGCCCTGGAGACTGTGGTGATGCTATGGAACCTGATGCAACCCTGCCTCCACTGTGACACCACAGAACCTCTGGGAGCCCTGGAGACCGTGCTGATGCTATGGAACCTGATGCAACCCTGCCTCCACTGTGACACCACAGAAGCTCGGGGAGCTCTGCAGACCGTGGGGATGCTGGCGAAGCTGACGGAACCCTGGGCACCACAGTGACGCTATGGAACCTGGTGGAACCGAGGGGCCACAGTGACACTGTGGGGCCTTTTGGAAGCAACAGGACCCTGGTGGGAAGCCACGGGATGATTAATCCTGCACGAACCTGCTCCAGGTGGGCTCCTCTCTCCCGGCTTCCACAGGTGCTGCTAGGATCCCACTCCGGCACTGGCTTGGCACGGGCTCACGGCTTCCTTTGGCAATGGCTCTGCTCCAGGATGGCATGCTGCAGAGAATGCAGGTAGATTTTGTGCTCACTCCTGGCATGCAGCTGGACAATAAAGCCTGATCCAGCCCCCCCTCAGCATATGTCCGGCTCTGGCATTGGGGCGGGGCAACTTTGGGAGCAGCCCCAGCCCTGCTCCTGCTCCCGGCTGGGCACCCAGCTGCTGGGACACAGGTGTGTCCTGATGCCACCGGTCTACTCCTTTGAGAAGGGGAGGACAGAGTGCATCAGGGAGTTTGTGTGCTTACATGCGGCAAGGAGAAGGTGCAGCCCCAAACTGGCTTTCACTTCTAGAACCTTTTGCTATTGCGGGAGAGCAGCTGCTGGAGCTTTTCAACCGAGCTGCAAGAGTGAAAAGTGTGATGGCATGTCTATCTGAGAAGGAAGGTCGGTGCCGCAGCCTGTTGTGCACAATTTATATGCTGATAAGAGAAGGGGGTGCTTTTGCAACGTTTTCCTTCCTGACACTTCTGTCTCTGTGAGCTTTAGCTGCTTGGACTCAGGGATACCGAAGGTATGTGAAAGTGACTGGGATGCGAGAATCATGTTGCACAGGGAACAGGGAAGGTCAGCAAATGTTTCCTGTCCTGGCACATCTCTCAGTCTGAACTGCAGCTGCAGATGCTTCACTTCCGCCAAGGACTCTGCCACCTTGAGAGAAGGATGCGCTCTATGGAGTTGAGAAAGAAAGTGCGTCTCACTAGCTTCTTTCCTCTACTTCATAGACAGCAAAGGGGCTATGAAAGGCAGCACTGGCTTTTTGTTCTAGGACTTCTTCTTTACAAGCAGCTGCTGGATGTTTGGAAGGGGGTTTGGGATATGCAAAAATGAGAGGCTAAGATGGTAAGAGGGTAAGATGGAAGTCATCTGGCAAAAGCAGAGCTCACAAAAGGGCCAGCTGAGAAAGCTCTTGCTGCCTACAACTTCAACTGCACCCCTCAAAGCAGCAGCACACACGCTGCTCTCGGCACTTTCCTTCTCAGCTCTACGCACCATCCTAAGCCTTGCCTCTCCCACACTCAGGATCCAAAGACAACGGCACCAGGGACTGCTCACACACTAAAGGCACCAGGACAAAAGGCTCACCAGCTTGGCCTTTGCATTCCCGCTGACAGCTCCACAGCTTGAACCCAGAGAACTGCCTGCTGCCAACAGCCTTTCCAATCACTCTGAGCACCTCATGACAAGGAGTGTGGGGAATGAATCTCCAGCAGCCTCCTGCCCCAGGCTGTCCCCCGGGAGCAGCCCTGCTCCAGGCCGTGACTGCCACCTGCACAGCCAAAGGACCCAGAGCCGGTGTTACACACCACGGCTGTGCCTGGCACAGAGACACCAGTGGCCACACAAGTGGCCATGGCACTGTCCACACACAGTCCCTGCTGCTGCTCCCCCAGCCGCTGGCACCAATTCCCAGCCACCCACTCCTAAAGCCACGGGGCCCACTGGGACACTGCGGGGGCTCGTGGAAGCCAGCGGCCATTGTGACACAGCGGGGCTGCACAGAGCCCACGGTGCTTTGTGACCCGTGGCTCCCAGGAGAGCCTTTGTGATGCTGGGGAACTACAAGGAAGCCTGGCTCCTCTGTGACACCACCACAGAAGCTCAGGGGAGCCCTGGAGACCGTGCTGATGCTATTGAACCTGATGCAACCCTGCCTCCTCTGTGACACCACAGAAGCTCTTGGAGCCCTGGAGACCGTGGTGATGCTATGGAACCTGATGCAACCCTGCCTCCTCTGTGACACCACAGAACCTCTGGGAGCCCTGGAGACCGTGCTGATGCTATGGAACCTGATGCAACCCTGCCTCCACTGTGACACCACAGAAGCTCAGGGAGCCCTGGAGACTGTGGTGATGCTATGGAACCTGATGCAACCCTGCCTCCACTGTGACACCACAGAACCTCTGGGAGCCCTGGAGACCGTGCTGATGCTATGGAACCTGATGCAACCCTGCCTCCACTGTGACACCACAGAAGCTCGGGGAGCTCTGCAGACCGTGGGGATGCTGGCGAAGCTGACGGAACCCTGGGCACCACAGTGACGCTATGGAACCTGGTGGAACCGAGGGGCCACAGTGACACTGTGGGGCCTTTTGGAAGCAACAGGACCCTGGTGGGAAGCCACGGGATGATTAATCCTGCACGAACCTGCTCCAGGTGGGCTCCTCTCTCCCGGCTTCCACAGGTGCTGCTAGGATCCCACTCCGGCACTGGCTTGGCACGGGCTCACGGCTTCCTTTGGCAATGGCTCTGCTCCAGGATGGCATGCTGCAGAGAATGCAGGTAGATTTTGTGCTCACTCCTGGCATGCAGCTGGACAATAAAGCCTGATCCAGCCCCCCCTCAGCATATGTCCGGCTCTGGCATTGGGGCGGGGCAACTTTGGGAGCAGCCCCAGCCCTGCTCCTGCTCCCGGCTGGGCACCCAGCTGCTGGGACACAGGTGTGTCCTGATGCCACCGTCTACTCCTTTGAGAAGGGGAGGACAGAGTGCATCAGGGAGTTTGGTGTGGCTTACATGCGGCAAGGAGAAGGTGCAGCCCCAAACTGGCTTTCACTTCTAGAACCTTTTGCTATTGCGGGAGCAGCTGCTGGAGCTTTTCAACCGAGCTGCAAGAGTGAAAAGTGTGATGGCATGTCTATCTGAGAAGGAAGGTTCGGTGCCGCAGCCTGTTGTGCACAATTTATATGCTGATAAGAGAAGGGGGTGCTTTTGCAACGTTTTCCTTCCTGACACTTCTGTCTCTGTGAGCTTTAGCTGCTTGGACTCAGGGATACCGAAGGTATGTGAAAGTGACTGGGATGCGAGAATCATGTTGCACAGGGAACAGGGAAGGTCAGCAAATGTTTCCTGTCCTGGCACATCTCTCAGTCTGAACTGCAGCTGCAGATGCTTCACTTCCGCCAAGGACTCTGCCACCTTGAGAGAAGGATGCGCTCTATGGAGTTGAGAAAGAAAGTGCGTCTCACTAGCTTCTTTCCTCTACTTCATAGACAGCAAAGGGGCTATGAAAGGCAGCACTGGCTTTTTGTTCTAGGACTTCTTCTTTACAAGCAGCTGCTGGATGT